>NW_026057585.1:36462819-36579561 GCF_023721935.1 Panthera uncia
ATATGATATATATATCAATATATATATATATCCATTGATATATATATGATATATATATCAATATATATATATATCCATTGATATATATATGATATATATATCAATATATATATATATCCATTGATATATATATATATATATCAACAGATTCATATATATTAATATATATATTATATGTCTGTCAACAGATTCATATATATTAAATGCATTAATATAATTATATAATTAATTATATTAATATATATAACGATATATATATACATTTATCCATTAAAAAAGGTAATCCTGCCATTTGTAATGGCATGGATGAAATTTAAGGGCATTATGCTAGTGAAATAAGTCAGGCACAGAAAGACAAATACTGAGGGATCTCATATGTATATATATAGAATCTAAAGATACTGAACTCTGAACTCACAGAAACACAGAGTAGGTTGGTGTTTTCCAGGGCTGAATCAGGAGGCAAGGGGAAGGTAGGAGAGATGGATGAAGTTGGTCAAGGGATAGTTTTATGTTCTAGTTATAAGATGTCTAATGTATAGCATGGTGACTCTAGTTAATGATACTGCATTGTGTACTCGAAAGTTGCTAAGACAGTACATCTTTGAAGTTCTCAGCACATACAACAAAAAGTAAAGGAAGAATGGTAAAAAAAAAAAAAAATGGATGTGTTGGGGCAGCTGGGTAGCTCAGTTAGTTGAGCATCCAACCTCAGCTCAGGTTATGATCTCTGAGTTCATGAGTTCGAGCCCTGCATCAGGCTTGCTCCTGTCAGCGCAGAACCCACTTCAGATCTTCTGTTTCCCCCCCTCCTTGACCCTTCCCTCCCATGTGATCTTTCAGAAATAAGTCTTTTTTTTAAAATGGATGTGTTAACTAAGGATATTGTGGTAATTATTTTGCAATATATCAAATCATCACATTGTGCACCTTAAATTTACACATTATATGTCAATTATATCTCAGTGAAGAGAAAAGAATAGAAAGAAAGAATAAGGAGGAGAGCTTGTCCTTATCAAAGGTGGGTAAAATAGATAAATTTATAGTACAGTTGATTCCATCTGTTTCAGAGGAACCAGAACAAATACCTAGATAGAAAGATACCCTATGTATATATAGTCTAAAAATATGTCTGCCTGTATCTATATCTACATCTACATCTACACCTATATCAGTATCATCCATAACTATATTAATGATATCCAGAGCATCGATATCTTCTTTTTTTTCCCTAGGTGTTTTTTTAAATATGAAATTTATTGTCAGATTGGTTTCCAGACAACATCCAGTGCTCATCCCAACAGGTGCCCTCCTCAATGCCCATCACCCACCCTCCCCTCCCTCCCACCCCCCATCAACCCTCAATTTATTCTCAGTTTTTAAGAGTCTCTTATGGTTTGGCTCTCTCCCTCTCTATAGCAAGACTTTGCACCTTAGCACTATTGAAATTTGGAGCTAGACAGTCGTTCATGAGGACCTGTACAATCACTGTAGGATCTTTAGCAGCATCCATGGTCTCTGGCCTCTAGATGCCAGTGACATACCCCTTCCTTCAAGAGGAGACAAAAAAATTATCCATGTTTTATTACCAAATCTTCCCTGGAAAGCAAATTAATCCACCATATGAGCTACTAACACCCCCTCCAGTTATAGATGTGTAATCTGCATTCCTATCTTTCACTGTCTCCATGAAAAGAGCTAAGAAACCAGGATCTATAGACAGTATTTGATGGATGTCTTACCCTACCCGGGACTAGAATTTCTCTGTAAAATGGAGATAATAATTTCTACTTTCTGTGTGGTTTGTTTAGGTGTTGAAAGGAAATAGTAGGTATGACAATCTTATTTTTTTAAATGTTTTATTTATTTTTGAGACAGAGAGAGACAGAGCATGAGCAGGGGAGGGGCAGAGAGAGAGGGAGACACAGAATCCGAGGCAGGCTCCAGGCTCTGAGCTGTCAGCACAGAGCCCGACGCAGGGCTCGAACTCACAAACTGCAAGATCATGACCTGAGCAGAAGTCGGACACATAACTGACTGAGCCACCCAGGCACCTAGGCATGACAATCTTTGAAAACCCCATATATGCTAACATGACAAAGATAAAACAATAGATCTGATAATAGAATAACAACAGAAATGATAATAAAATAATAATTTGATCCTATAATTGTCATACAACACAGGAATTAATGTTGTATGCACATTGAAATGGTTTATTGAAAAAAACAACCAAAGCAGGAGGCTTGACATGGGATGGGAACTTGGCTACTTGGTGATAGATAACTGTGGGCAAATCATTTATTTCATACTTTCAATAGTTCAGTTCTTAATTGCTAACACAGGGATAGTAACCCAAACCTTGTAGAATTTGGGGGGAGAGAAAAATCCATTGCTATAGGTGGATAAAAATACTGGTCCATAGTCGGTACAAGAAAAAATATTTGTAGAATCCAGTCAACATCTCTTTCTTATAATGTCGTGGGGCATTTCCTTTTGAAATTTGTCTTCTTCTTCAGTCATCTTGGGGAGTTTCTCTATTCCACTTTCCTCAATCCCTAGCAATCTAACACACTACTCATTTTCTCCTGTGTGGCCCAAAGATTTTATTCCCTGTCTGTGATAATATCCAATGCTTTGTCATCCAAAAGGATACATTTCTCTTATTTGCAAATTTTGGAAAGGATTTCCAATGACACCACACTTAGAAGCAATATAAGCTCTAATAATAAAACTATATCCAACCAAATTACCTTTTTGTAATAGCTAACCAGTACCATGTATTAAAATATTAAGGACTAAAACCCAAATGTGTCCCTCTTTGAAGAATAATATTTCTGCAGTGGCTACTAACAGTTAAACCTGTTTCTATGTTTATGCTATAAATCCTTTGTTTTAAAAGTCAGTGTCTCAGCTGTGAAAATTCTCTTTGTGGTTAAACTTGGCGGAAAGGTTGACACCCCAGAGTAATATTTTCCTCTTCTCAAGTTTAGAAGGAAAGCCATTAGTTTATTTTTAAGATCTTAGCAGGAAGACAAGGGGAAGGGAATGCCAACAGAGATGTTTCAAATGCTTTTATTGCTAGAAAATTGAATAACCAGTTGGCTTTATTTTAAGCAATATGGTAACATGTAAACTTACTTTTGACTTGTGAGGATTCTCTCCCGCATATGATACCACCAACTAGTGTAGGTGATTGTAATTTTCTCTTTTAACGTTTAAAAGGCGATTCTGGCCCGTGCGCAGTTACTCATTTTCTTCAGAAATTTCATAAGGATTTTTAGTATGGAAAGTTATTGAGCATGCAAGGTTCTGTGGATGAAAAGCTCCCTAAGCATGCATTGACAAGGAGGACCAGGGTTGTTACAGTTTGTTGTGTCAATGATTTGCAAATAATGGGTCTCTGGGAGATTTTTAAATTGCAGCTTTCACTCCGGGCCACAGTGCTTTTTAGGATGAGCTGAGTTGCTATGAGGCTTGGCACTCTTCAGTGCACCTTAGGCAGGGGCTCTAATACTTCCACTGAGATTATAACAGCTGGCCATTACAATCAATCTCAATGACATATTTTTCTTGCATTTTTTCTTTTAATAAAAAACAAGAAAAGCACACTCAAAAGACAATATTAAAGTTGTAACTTAAGCCAACTAAAGTGAAGAGCTTTCACTGAAAGCCTTCAACACCATGAATCAAGACTTTACAGAACCGTATTTAAGCCACACATTGATTACAACATGGACACCACAGTACCTCATTCTAAAGGGGTGAATTTGAGTCAGTTAAAATGGCACAAAAAAGATACGAGTTGTACATGGAATTAGGAGGAAATGTGGGACAATCAAAACATGTATTATGGATCAAAGTCCATGAAGACCCTATTAATATTAATATTTCCCCAAAGTATAAAACATTGGGTACCTCCCAAGTTTGAACTTCTCAAAATCACACTACTGAGTTTTAATTTGTCAAACTGTCTCATTTTGGATCTTTGAAGTTAATCTAGCATTGTGGAACTGAGGAATTTTTCGGATCACTAACTTCTCTTAGGTTTTGACAGCCTGAAGAGTTCTTTGGGTAGGTGATATGCAGGAATACTCTATGAATATAACAGTGACTAATCCACATAAAATTAAATTTTTAGAAAACCTATTTGTTCATGGGAGATCTTGTAACTAAATATAACTTTGTCTTGTGGAATATAAAGAACTGATTGTTATATATAAATGTTACTTTGAGCATACAAATACATATGATATGTACTATGGGCTTATCTTGTTTTTACTTGAAAATTATGAAGTCTTTCACTGCAAAGATACCATCTTCTATGTTATTTATTATTCACTCAGCATCTAGCAGAAATCCTGTCACAGTGGACAACAAATATTTGCTGAATTTGGGTTATTGAAGGCCTACTGTGCCTGTGCCAAGATTTCTGCCAACATTTCCAAATTGAAAAGGGAATTTGAGAAATATTCAGAAAGTTAGGAAAAGCCAGGGTGAATCAGATACTGACTACTATCCACAAACTGATGTAAAATCACTAATAGATTGTTGAGAAATTATAAGTGATGGATGTTAAGTGTATACAGATAATCATGAGAACATGAACTATTGCGAAGAGATTTTTAACTTACAATTATGTCAAACCAACAAGAAGTTCCCTCTTCCAGAAGACAGCAAAAGATGTTACAAAATGGAAAAGAAGTATTCATGGAAGGAATAAAGATTTTTAGTAACTGGAATACACTGATGGCAAGCTTATTTAAGTCTCATAGGAAGAAAAAAAAGGGATTGCATTAAGGTAACTAACAAAGTGAGATGAGTTGTGATTTTACTTTTCTTCTTTTTTTTCCCCAGAACATTTCTTTGGTCTTTCAAATTTTGACAAAAAAAATCTGGATATATTTTCCATTAGGAACTGGCATGGACAGAGATGTCATTAATGTGCTGAAGGATATCAGTAGAGTTGAATGATGTGAATAGGAAATCCTGGCTGATGGCAATGTTTGAGATAATAATGACCAAGAGGCAGAAGGCAAAAGGCTCCATACATGATTTAATGAGAGGGGGAACTGCCAGTACATAGTAGGAAGGGGCAGGTAGGCAGACTCTGAAATATGAAAAACAAACAAACAAAACCCAACAAACCTGGGATATATTCCAAGAGATGGAAGTTCAGACTTTGGAGAAGGGAGTGAGTGACGGAGTCATTTATTCTGTGTATTTTATTCAATACGTTTTGACACTTACAAAAATCATGATAGAATTACTTGCTTCAGTCAATGCTTCAAAGTTTACCAGCAGCAAAAAACTATGAAACCAGCCCATTTCAAAGCCATCTGGACATGACCTTAGTTTCAGGCTGAAGTTCCACACCCAGGTGTGGAGCCGAATGAAGGAGGAATGCTTTTGTTGGAGCTGAAGTCTATGTCCAAACTCTAGAAACCTAAGCAGATGTATCAGTCTGAGCTCTCTTTTCTTTTTCTCTTTTTTAAAATGTTGTATATCTTTATGTCTACATCCTGAAATAATTCCCTAAGAGTCAGAAACAGGTGAAAAGCCTTTTGTGGGATGAGCCATGCACTCAGCTGCTTTAGATTAACTATGAATAACGTGCCTTTCAATGCAATTAGACCTAACAAGGTGCATGTGGAGACGATGGGGCCGCCTTGTAACCACATTATCTAATCTCTGCTAGTTGGCATTTCAATCAATTGATTTGACCTTGATTTTGATGGCCATTTGGCACAAAGAATTTCCTGGCCTATCTGCCTACTTGCCTGAATGTGGTGCTATGACTGATATTTAAAAACTAATGAATAAATTAAATAAAAGAGATGTCTTTCTAAAAACTATGGGAGCTTGATGTTAATAAGTATGTTCCTATTAGAATTAAATTGTACAGAGAGAGGCACTTTTACTCTGAGTATTGATTTTCAGAATTTTTACCATTTCTCAAATTATTTTAGTGTTAAGGGCTAAATTGACCCAAAATAAAATTTGACCTGCTGCAGAATTATAGAAATAAACAACTTTTGCTCTCAAATTAATAGAATATGTTGGCTTCACCTATGTAAGAGCATTGAGCTGTAAGGACTGTGACACATTTTAAAAAAAAAAGCACCAACACTCTCAAGAAGGCAGATTTTCTAAAAGCAAATTAAACTTATTGCACTTGCTGATTTACTGTGAAGGTGTTTGTAAGGAATGTGGTTGGGTCCCTTTAAGCTCTTAATAAATAAATAAAGGGGTCTGATTATCCCAGACTGTCCTCCTTAAATCAACATGACCATCATGTGTACAATATGCAGTTCAATGTGGGTGTCAAAGTCAACATCAGTAGGTGATTACCCCATTTTTAGCATTTCCTTCCCACAAGAATTTGAAGGAGAGTGCTTATTTTTCTAGAGTTCTTAAATACGACTTAATCCAGAGAAGCCTGTGACTATGTGTTGGCAAGCTAATGTTTTGACAAGAAATAAATCAATGCATGTGGACACGGGTGTGTATGAATCACCCCAATAAAACATTTCATCAAAATATGTCTTTCAAACCAATGTGTCTCTCATAATTCCTGAGCCAAATGTTTAATGAACAGTTCATCTAAACACTACTGTCAAGAGAGAATGTTATTGGCTGTCAGCTTCCCACATGCAAGTGATTAATAAAGTGACAAATTCAAGATCAAAGCTTTCAAGGTCCAGGACATATTTAGCAGTGAGTGTATGAGATATGGGCCTTTGAACAGAGATTGCACCTCCAGATTGGAGGTTCCAGGTGAACATCCTACACAATAGTTTAATATGCTTCCTCCATTTTGTCAACCCACTGTCTAAAATATTTGAGAAAAACATTTGGAGATTAGAAGATGGTATTTGACCATGTTGCCTGGACTAAAATAGATTGTTCAAATGTGCATTAACCAGGAATTCAGGGCTAATTACTGATCCTGAATCAGAAATTATGGCAATGTTTTATTTTTAAATTACAAATGCAAAGTATATATAATGTGTCCTATTTGTTGCATGTAACACTTTTTTGCGTAAATAAAAGCATTTTATTCTTTGAGCTTATAAAATTTCGTAAATAGTGGAATCTCAGAGAATGTTAATGTTTCCTTTATAACAATGAATAATATTTTTTCCAAATGGTCAAATGGACAACTTTCAAATTCTGCATTTTATTATTCAACTTTATTAAGGAGTCAATAATTTGAACATGTGGCTTTGAAGTCAAAACCTTTTTCTAAGTGAGTCAATATTATTTATGTAAGTTATGACATTCGTAAAACCTAGAAATTAATAACCTAGGGGTGCCTGGGTGGCTCAGTCGGTTGAGCGTCCAACTTCGGCTCAGGTCATGATTTCACAATTTGTGGGTTTGAGCCCTGTGTCAGGTTCTGTGCTGACAGCTCAGAGCCTGGAGCCTGCTTCCGATTCTGTGTCTCCCTCTTTCTCTGCTCTTGCCCTGCTCATACTCTGTCTCTCTCAAAAATAAACATTAAAATTTTTTAAAAATTACAAATAAATTAATAACCTAAATCCATTTATTTATGAAATATATGCGTGTTTATGACAAAAAGCATATCAACTTTATTGGTTAATATATGGAGCATGCCAATTGCACATACTATATATGCAAAGAGAATACTATATCAGAGAATTGAGATTCTTAAAGGTTTAAATCTGTAAATTGTACCTAAGACCAATTAATCTAAGAATATATAAAGAATTGCCTTATGTAAAATGTAAAACAATTTTATTCCTGGCTGCTGTGTATGTAAATTATGTAGAATGACATTCCAAGAAAATCAGAGTAGTTTATGTGTTTACTATACTATCTTCTTTTTATATATACGTTGAGTTTGGGTTGAAAGGTTTCACAGTATTGATCCAGTTTGCATGTGAATAAATGAATGGCCCTAAACTATATTTTCTTTCATAATTACAAAAGAGACATTGTGACAAAGGTCACTGATTTCATAATGTATAATAAATAAATGTAATAGAAAACAAAATATTTAACCTAATAACAGCATATAAATGATTTTTGTTCCAATTCAAATGAATTCAAATTAATGGCATCCTTTTTTATTTATTCATTCTGCTGCAACAGTGTTTTATGTGGCATGTACTGATTTGAAAAAGGTGTTGCTACCTCAACTTCAAACCAAAGAAGCTAATGAATTCTAATGGATGAATGGGGGGAAAAATCTGGGTTTCAAAAATACTTTTATTGTGAAAATCTCTCTTCACCTGTGCCTCTCATCAGGCATAAGGAACTTTGAGTTCTGGTTATCACTGATTTGAGGAAAGACAGTCACCAACCAATGGACCAGCCATGACAGTAAGTATTAGCCCCAAATACTGAGGGTCCAAAAGAAATCAGGCATTAGGCCTAATAAGAATCAGGTAATGTACCTAATAAAAGTCAGGCAGCAGGCCTAATGAATCTTACGCATTGAGACTCATGAAAACCAGGCAGTGGGCCTAATGAGACAGAGGCAAGAGGCCTAATGAAAATCAGGCAACGGGCCTAATGAGAAACGCCACAGACTCATTTTGGTTTGTCTCTCCATGGAAGTTCGTACTCTGGGCTCTAAGTGGACCTACTCAGAAACGCGCTTGAAGTGTATTTATCTGACTAAAGGCAAACCAGTAGAAAAAGGAAGTGCTCCTGGCACATAAAGTAGAGCCAATGCACAATGTATCTGCCTTATTGAATTGTTTAAGCAGGATGAGCACATCAAGGCTGACATACATCACAGTAGAAGTTTTAGTAAATATGCCACAGCTGTAATTTGAAATGTATCCCGAGTTCCTGAATTTATGTCTTGTTACCATGCCCCAGTCAGCCTCTGTTCAGCTATATATCAACTTACTTATAGTAATTTATTAAATCACCCTATAAGCACTTACGAGAAGCTATATGCCAGGTATGAACCTTGCCATTAAAAAAGACTTTCTAATATTTAATACTTAGAAAAAAATAGAATCATTTTCCTAATTTTGATGGTCCTTAGGTTTAAAGGAATATGCAAATTACAGGCGAGATGTTGACCTTTTATTAATTCTTTCCAAAACTCTTTGGGTGTACTAAATGACAATGGTGAAGAAACCTGTATGAACTTCCCGTGGCGAAGTGTTCAGTCCAGGCGGTGATGGGTGGGGAGAGACACAGACAAGAAATAAGAAATTATAAAACTACAAATGGCAAAAAGTGCTACGAACAAAGCAGGACTACTGTGATAAGGTAGTATTGGGACAGGAGGACCAAGGTTTGGTTGTGTGGCTGGGGAAGTCCTCTCTAGGATGAGAAGATGAACTATAGACTGTAAGAGCAGGATAAACATTTCTGACCCAGAGAACATCATGAGCAAAGTCGCTAGCATGATTGATGGACTTCAAGAAGATTAGTTTGAATTCTTAGTTGTCAGTGAAACGGGCAATGTAAGACATAGTTTAAGGACTGGACAGGCAGACATGCCTCAGTTCAATTCCTTGTTCTTGTGTTTAGTAATTTACAAAAAAAAGGAAATGTATTTATCCTCTTTTAGCTTTACATCCTCCTTGCCTATAATGCAATATATTATATTATGACCTGTAAAACATATTTAGGTAAGGACAGAAATAAAATGTATTTTTGCATTCTTTCACTTATAGCTTTCAATTTGGTGTAATATTTGTTGTTTTTGTTGAAACTTTAGGGCAGAAAAGGAGAAACTAAAAGCAACTGTTGCTCATAAACAATTAAAGTGATGAATTCAATCTTTGCAAATATAAACATCATTATAAAAACAATGTTATAGTAAATATGAATCATGAAAATGAAGAATAAGTCTATGACATAGTGTAATGAAATTTAATCACTTTGATTCTTTTTTTTTAAGTTTATTTATTTATTTTGAGAGAGACAAAGAGGGAGAGTGCAAAGGGAGGAGGGGCAGAGAGAGAGGGAGACAGAGAAACCCAATCAGACTCCAAGCTGTCAGTGAAGAGTTCCATGCGGGGCTCCATCCCACGAACCATGAGATCATGACCAATGCCAAAATTAAGAGTTGGAGGCTCCACTGACTGAGCCACTCAGGTGCCCCTAATCACTTTGATCCTAAAATTATTTTAGCTGTGTCAGTGTTCAAGCAACAGAATCAAAGATTACTGCTGTATGCAAATGTGACCTAGAACCACATAATAATACAATATGTGTTGTAAAGAAAATGTTTCAAATTTTATATCACTTAAATTATATTAGTCAATCTAATTTTGCTTGCATTGTTTCTAGAATGAATGTTAGAGATATATAACAGTAAACTACGTGGGATATGTTACGTTCTTTTGATTTCAAATCGAATTAGAACAAACTCCACAGAAGAAAGCACAGTATAATATGTCTGATATAGTTTTCCTTCAGGAGATATTGAGTTTCTAGATTTTACCAAGTCCCTTGGAAGCTTTAGGGTTCTTAGGATGCCTGGAGTCAATTTTGAACAACTTTGCAATTCACTATAGGGAATCTTAATTCAAATTCAACAAAACACTGAAAAGGGGAGTGCTTTGGGGGCAATTAGTTTTCTCCAAGGACATCAATATGAGGTCCCTGACAGGGAGAAGGAAGATATAAATAATATATATGTGTAATACAGCAATATGTTAAATCATATTAATGATAAAAAATTGTAAGTAAACACTTTATCCTTATCCTTTTCATTGAGAGAATTAGGACTACATCTAAAGACCAAACAAAAGTACATGACAGTTTACCAATGATAAAAATCCTATTTAGGTCTTCTTTTCATGCATTTATTCTAAAATTTTTCAGTTGATGGAAGATGTTCTGACTTGCATAGTCATCAGTGACATAAAGTAAGTGACTTTGTGTTTAAAGTTTTAACAATGTCCTCTGTCTACATTCAGTTAACCAATCATTCATCCATCCATCCATCCATCCATCCATCCATCCTTTCATTCAAAATACACCTATTCAGGACCTACTATGTGTCAGGTAAACGAAAGAATCAAAATGTGTCGCCTCTCTTTTTTCTCAAATCTAATTTACAAATGGTATTGTATACTTCCTGTTGCATTATATTGGGAGGCATATTGTCTTGTAGCAACTAATTAATATTGATTAATGGATTCAGGTGTTTTCATCTTGATCCATTCATTGTAGTTGCTCATTTGCCTTTAGCAGTCATTGATGGTTATTAGCAGTCAATTAATGGTTTTAGCAGTCATTGATGGTTATTGCCCGGAATCCATTAGTTCATTAGTTGTTATCAAATAGTAATGTTTTGATTCTTTCATTACTTTTGCTGTTTACAGAGTTCTTTTGTAAAGAACAACTTTCCTTATCAATTAGTGTGTTTACATGAAAATGAGTTTGTTCGGGAAAGATAGGTGAGATGCTTGATTCATACCCTATACTTATGTTTGCAGAATTAATTGATTCCTGAGACAGGGAACCAAAAGTACATTTTGTTGTATTTTATTTTTTCTTTCGGTATCTTTATAAACTCAGTAATTTTAACATAACATACTTGATGTGTTTAAATCCATTGCAGTCCTTGCTCTTTTTGATGGCCAAATTGTTCTGTTTTTAAAGTTGGCTTCCACGACCTTTCAAAAATACCCAGAGGTCTTAGCTCTTTTTATTCCAGATAGAATAGGAATTTTCAGAATCATCTTGTAGAATTCTTGCTTCAAGTCTGGGGTGACCTGTGTTTTCAAATATCCCTCTTTCCTTTTATTAAAAGCAGTGTTCGAGACCATATTAGAGGTGTGAGGAGTATTCATTTCTATATGATTAGGCTTTCACGGAACAAAACTAGGAACAACTTTGTTGGTTATTTTTAAAAAATTAATCATAAATTCATATTGTAATGTCTGATTCACGTTTATGATGAAAGTGTTTTTAATTTTAAAATTATTATTTCTGTCAGTTTTTATTCCCATTGGTAGCAATGACAGTTCAGAAGCCTCTAACCTAAGTATTACATTTCAGTTAATCAATGGTTACTCTTCATATTGGAAGTAGAAATAGAATCTAATTCTTGAAGTACTTGTAGTTTTCTCCTACTGCACACATTAGTCTTATCAACTCTTCTTATATAAAGTACTATTTGAGAGATAACACCATCATTTACCTAATGTTTTATGACGAGAGCCAGTCAATTAAACATGGTTGTACCACCTTTAGTCTTTTAAATACTACAAAAATAAGTATTTCATTTGGATGTCATTATCATCTTAGATTCACAATGGCCAAGCAAACCTCTCATAAAAATGACAGAATTTCTGCTAATTATCTAAAAAAATTAATGAATAGTCTTACAATAATTTATCTTAAATTCCCTTTGAATAATTACCATCATGATTTAGTAAGAGGAAGAGGAAAAAAGAGAAGACCTCCTTTATCATATCCCATTGTCCTTTTCTTCTTGAGATATTTAGTCATAATATAAATTATTTTAATGTGGATATTTAATTTAATGAAATGAAAATTGCAATGGTGACAAATGCACAAGATTTTAACTGCAAGTAATAAAACTCAACAAAAAACTTTTATTAAAGTATGCAAAGAGCCCTCTTAAATGATATTACTATGGACAATTTTGGCATTTCTTCGTTATGAGGAAAGCTCAATCTATAAACTACCTGTAAGTGAGTGTGCCATCACATAAGGTGTACTTGTTATTGTGGATGTTATGAAAAATAAATTCCATTTCCCTTTAAAGTTGAATATGTTGCTGTATGTTCGCTCTCTATGGTCAAAACCATAGAGAAATATTTTCAAATGTATAAGATGTTTGAACTGTTGAATAGGAAGTGAGTATTGTATATTAATATATGAGTATTTGTGGAAGTTAAACAACTAATATCTTGGCACATATTGACTAATTAGAGGAAATAGATTGACTAAGAAATGAACAGTTTTCCACATATTTAAGCTTTGTCTATATTATGGAGACAACTGTATTTTTTTCTGAAGGAGGGAAATATTAAGATTCAGAATCACCTTTCTTGTTAATGTGACAGTAGATTAGTAATTAGTGGATTAGTAATACTGCACAAAATTTTGCACAGTAAAAACCCATAAAGTCAAATATAAGGACAAAAAAAAAACCCAAACAAACACGGAAAGCCAATGAAAAGAGAAGACCAAATGTCCAAGGGTGGTGCATATATTCACTAGTTGTGACATTGATGTGAATACAGCAGCAATAGTTAATATTCTGGATTATGCAGAGCAGTTAGGTCTACAAATAAGGGAGCAGGAATAAGATTTGACTTAATCTTGTTCATTTAGACATGAGTGTCACTGAACAGACAGGCTGTCCACTCCAAATTCCAACCAATAAAAATGATCTCTGAACTAACTAGGGTTTACTGTTTTGCTCTTTACCAAATTATCCATTTTCTTCATGCATCTTTTTGAAGATTAACAAGCATAGTACAGTACAGATATATTTTAATAATAATAATATTGAGATTGTTATGTAATTTAATTTTAACACTAATTCTTATTAATTACTATTCCTGTGTGGTTTAATATTTTTTTAATATTGAGGGTATAGTATATCTCAGGCAATATTCTAGCACTTACATTCTATTGCCATTGTCACATTAAAACTAAAAATAGGGGGTGTCTGTGTGGCTCAGTCTGTTAAGCATCTGACTCGATTTACGCTCAGATCATGATCTCATGGTTGTGAGATTGAGCCCTGGGTTGGGCTCCATGCAGGACATGGAGCCTGCTTAAGATTCTCTCTCTCCCTCTCTCTCTGCTTCTCCCCCACTTGGACTCTCACTCTACAGCTCTTGCTCTTGTGATCTGTCTCAGAAAAAAGATACTAAAGATAGAAAGTAGTATCTTCATTGTATAGAGGAGGAAACTAGGAAACTAAAACTTGCGAATGACTAAGTTGGAATTTGATTTTAGGTCTAACTGAGCTGCTCTAGAGAGAAGGAGAGGAAGAGAAGAGAGTGAGAGGGAGCAATAGAGAGAGAGAGATTGGAAGTGGAGAGAGACATGGGGCGAAAGAGGATTGGGGCTAATACAAGTCTCAGATATTCTAGAGAAACATGCTGGATTATTATAGAGCTCATCTTCTTCCAATATAAATAAACAAAAAAGTAACCAAAAATATTTCTGTTGGGCATAGAAATCAAATGTTATTTAAAAGTAAAGAAATTTTCATGCTTCTCTGTGTTTCGGATAACAAGATACTTTAGAAAATAGCTTGTGTCTTGACTTTTTTAAATTCAATGAAAGAAATGGTCTTTTTAGGCTTCAAGAAAGAACACACTATTTTAAGTTATACAGAATTAGGCTGGCAACAACGATAACAACAAGAAATCCAGTTAATGGATCCAGAAATGCAAAAAAAATCAACTCACATTCGACTTCTGTGGAAGAGCTCATACTAAACTTGAATGATTTCACAACTTCATGTATAACAGAGAGAACAAAAAATATGAAAATAATTGGAGAAAAGGTTATAGTTTGATTAGAGGGAAAATGGACTAAATGACTCCAATCTGTGAAAACTAGTTTTCCTAGGGGGGCGAAAAAAAAGGAAGAAAAGAAAAGAACCTGGAATAAAAATAAGGAAAACAATACTGAGACACAATTGAGGAACATTTTTATGAGATAAATTCTTTTTGAAATTTCAAAGTCATTAATGTCAATTGGCAAAATAAATAACCTCACCTCCTTTTTTAAATGTTTATTTATTTATTTTGAGAGAGAGAGAGAGAGAGGAGAGAGAGAGAGAGCCAGCACGAGTGGGAGAGGGGCAAAGGGAGAGGGAGAGGGAGAGTCTCAAGCAGGCTCCTAGCTGTCAGCATAGAACCCAACACAGGGCTCCATGTCACAAACTGAAATCATGACTTGAGTGGAAATCAAGAGTCAGAAGTGTAACCGAATGAGCCACCAAGGCACTGCAACCTCAACTCTTATTTAGGTATAGTCTGATAATAGTTTTAAAGAAAATAATTTTACATGTATTCAACCAAAGGGAAAAGAAAAACATGATCTCTACGGAAGCAAAATGATGATTTTACAATTCTTTTAGGAAATTATGAATGCTCATAATGTAAAGTAAACAATACTCATGGTGTAAAGTAAATAAATGATTTTCTACAGATTCAAGGGAGAGACTGAAATATACAATCAGGTGTTGTGCCTACAGGAATGTAACAGTAAGATAATCTCAGACAACTGAGAAAAAATTGCATAGCTTCCATTCCCATGCTGCAAAATCTTTTTGGAAGATGTAATTCAGCTAATGGGAAAAGGAATAAAAATAAAAACTCAAAAAGTCACGGAATGTTTTCCTATTAGATTAAAAGGAATGTTGGTCAGCATTGACATTAAGTTAAACAAATAGAGTTAATTACAAAATATTGTGAATATGGTAACAAAATAAAATGTAAGCTAATAAAAATTCTTGTGATTAATTTTTATGATTAAAAATCTTGTTCCATGATTCCAGATTACATTTATAAAGTATGAGAAATTGACATGAAAAGAAAAAGTGTAAAAATAATATTTTTTAGTTTAGATTTGATTCTCTACCTTCCAAATAACTATAAAATATAAAAACCAACTACCTATAACATATATAAAAGAGTGAAAGTAAAAAAAAAAAAGCAATAACAAAGCATGGAGCAAACAAATAACAATTAAAACTGGAACACAAGATAATGAATATAGCTGATCTTAAAATGCCTAAACCAATCAAAAAACATTTATATAATGCAAGTTTTTGTACAAAATAGAAAAAATTTGAAGAAATGAAGTAAAGGCACTAAGCTATCAAGAGTGATCAGTAGGACATATTATAGAAGCCTAAGTTTTCTTGTACTTAGTTTTCTTAAAATATTTTTATTGTTTTATTATTTTTAACTTTTTAAAGAGAGTATCACTGGGGGAGAGGGGCAGAGGAAGAGAGAGAGAGAATCTTAAGCAGGCTCCATGCTCACTGCAGAGCTGGACCCTAGGTCTTGATCCCACAACCCTGGGATCTTGACCTGAGCTGAAATCAAGAGTCAGACACTCAGGGGCGCCTGGGTGGCTCAGTCGGTTAAGCGTCCGACTTCAGCTCAGGTCACGATCTCACGGTCCGTGAGTTCGAGCCCCGCATCGGGCACTGGGCTGATGGCTCAGAGCCTGGAGCCTGCTTCTGATTCTGTGTCTCCCTCTCTCTCTGCCCCTCCCCCGTTCATGCTCTGTCTCTCTCTGTCTCAAAAATAAAAATAAACGTTAAAAAAAAAAATTAAAAAAAAAAAAGAGTCAGACACTCAAATGATTGAGCCACCTAGGAGCCCCTTAAAAGATGTTTAAAAGTTGAGATGTACCCTCAAAACTCAATTGCATTATTTAACAAAAGGGTAGTGTGTATGAGTAAAGATATTTCAGATAAAAAAAAAAACTGATAGATTGTGATGGCAACCGTAATATAAAATTGAGAGGAATTAGAAGGGAATAGTAATGTTGAAGATAAAAATAATTCTGTTGATAAAAGATACAGCAACAAAATTATTCCATCCTCAATTTTAAGCCATTCTACTATATACAAAGTAAATAGTCCTTTGAAAAGAGGCATTGATTCTGCTTAAAAAGTACATTATTTTTATTAAACATATTTAAAATCTTTGAAATCAAGTGTAAAATGCTCTCTAACTTTAATTTTTTTTAGAGTACATGATATGTACTTTCCATAATATGGCTATTGTTGAGAGTGTTGCCATAAACTTTGGGGTGCACTTGCCCCTTTGAATCAGCATGTTTCTGTCCTTTGGATAAATACCTAGTAGTGCAACTGCTGGGTCATAAGGCAGTTCTATTTTTAATTTTTTGAGGAACCTCCCCACTGTTTTTCCGGAGTGGCTGCACCAGTTGGTATTCCCATAAACAGTGCAAGAGTGTTTCCCTTTCTCTGCATCCTCACCAACTTCATATGTTTCCTGAGTTAGTCATTCTGACAGGTGTGAGGTGTTATCTCATTGTGGTTTTGATTTGTATTTCTCTGATGTCGATGTTGAGCATCTTTTCATGTCTGTAAGCCATCTGGATGTCTTCTTTGGAAAAGTGTCTATTCATGTCTTTGGCCCATTTCTTCACTGGATAATTTGTTCTTTGAGTATTGAGTTTGATAAGTTCTTTATAGATTTTGTATACTAACCCTTTATCTAATATATGTCATAAATATCTTCTCCCATTCCATCAGTTGCCTTTTAATTTTCTTAATTGTTACCTTCATTGCACAAAAGCTTTTTATCTTGATGAGATCCCAATAGCATTTTTGCTTTTATTTCCCTTGTCTCTGGACATATGTCTAGTTAGATGTTGCTGTGACTGAGGTCAAAGTCCTATTTTCTCCTCTAGGATTTTGATGGTTTCCTGTCTCACATTTAGGTCTTTCATCCATTTTGGATTCATTTTTGTATATGGTGTAAAAAAAGTGGTCCATTTCATTGTTCTGCAGGTCACTGTCAAGTTTTCCCAGCAACATTTGCTGAAGAGACTGTCTTTTTTCCACTGGATCCTCTTCCTTGCTTTGTTGAAGATTAGTTGGCCATACATTTGTGGGTGCGTTTCTGGGACCATATTCTGTTCCATTGATCTATGTGTCTGTTTTTTGTGCCAGTACCATACTGTTTTGATGATTGCAGCTTTGTAATACAGCTTAAAGTCTGGAATTGTGATGCCTCCAGTTTTGATCTCCTTTTTCAACATTACTTTGGCTCTTCAGGGTCTTTTCTGGTTCCATACAAATTTTAGAACTGTTTGTTCTAGCTCTGTGAAGAATGCTGGTGTTATTTTGATAGGGATTGAATTGAATATGTAGATTGCTTTGGGTAGTATTGACATTTTAACAATACTTGTTCTTCTAATCCAGGAGCATGGAATGTTTTTCCATTTCTTGTGTCTTCTTCACTTCTTTCATATGTTTTCTACAATTTTCAGTGTACAGATCTTTTACCTTTTTGGTTAGGTTTATTCTTAGGTATCTTATTTTTTTTTTTGGTGCAATTGTAAATGGGATGGATTCCTTGATTTCTCTCTCTGCTGCTTCATTATTGATGCATAGAAATGCAACCAATTTCTGTACATTGATTTTATGTCCTGCGACTTTATTGAATTCACATATCAGTTCTAGCAGGTTTTTTTTGGAGTCTGTCAGGTTTCCATGTAGAGTACCATGACATCTGTGAAGATTGAAAGTTTGACTTCTTCTTTACCAATTTGGATCGCCTTACTTCTTTTTGTTGTCTGATTGTTGAGGCTAAGGCTTCTAGTACTGTGTTGAACAACGGTGGTGAGAGTGAACATCCCTGCTGTGTTCCTGACCTTAGGGGAAAACTCTCAATTTTTCTCTATTGCAGATGATATTAGCTGTGGGTCTTTCATATATGGCTTTTATCATGTTGAAGTATGTTCCTTCTATCCCTACTTTCTTGAGGCTTTTTATCAAGAAAGGATGCTGTATTTTGTCAAATGCTTTTTCTGCATCTATTGAGAGGATTATGTGGTTCTTGTCCTTTCTTTTATTAATGTAATGTATCACGTTGATTGAGTTATGAATATTGAACCTGCCCTGTAGCCCAGGAATAAATCCACTTCCTAAAATGCTCTCTAACTTTAAAATTTAGAAATATATTATTTATATTTCTAACAGTATCGAGGCTATGATATTCAGTGCAATGAGTTAAAAAAAATGCATGATTTTACTAAATGTTACTTTGTATAAAGTAGTATATGGAGCATCCCCTCTACCCACAACATATATAAGTTGAAGGCAAAATTTAATCAAAGAAGGAGGAGGAAGAGAAGGGGAAGATCACTGTCCAGATAATTATAGATGTACCAAAACGGGGGATTATAGTTTCAAACACTTATTATTTAAAAACAAAGAGAATAGGGGCATCGGGGTGACTCAGTCAGTTAAATGTCCGACTTTGGCTCAGGTCGTGATCTCACCACTGGTGGGTTCAAGCCCTGCACTGGACTCTATGCTGTCAGCTCAGAGCCTGGATCCTGCTTCGGATTCTGTGTCTCCCTCTCTCTCTGCCCCTCCCTGGCTTGTGTTCTCTACCTTTCAAAAATAAATAAACTTTAAAAAAATGAAAAAGAGAGAATAAATTAAGCATTTAGAATAATTTTTAAACAGTGCTTTGTGTGAACTATTGTTATTAATATTATTAATATTAATGAAATGAGTAGTAAATGACAAAGTTTTTATTTTTATTTTTTACATTTATTTTTGAGAAACAGAGTGAGACAAAGTGTGAACGGGGGAGGGGCAGAGAGAGTAGGAGACACAGAATCTGAAGCAGGCTCCAGGCTCTGAGCAAGCGGTCAGCACAGAGCCTGATGCGGGGCTCGAACCCACGAACTGTGAGATCATGACCTGAGCCGAAGTGGGACGCTTAACCGACTGAGCCACCCAGGCGCCCCCAAAGTTTTTATTTTTTAATAATAAACAATAATTCTTTTTAAAAGTTTGTTTATTTACTTTGAGACAGAGAGAGAGAGAGACAGAGAGAGAGAGAGAGCTGGGGAAAGGCAGTGGGGGGGGGGGGAGAGGAAGAGCGAGGAGATCAGGACCTGAGTGGAAATCTAGAGTCAGGGGCTTAACTGACTGAGCAACCCAGATGCCCCAAGGGTTTTAATATTATGTTACTAAATATCTTTTAATAGTGTTAGGAAATATATTTGATATCTTAAAGAAAAAGTAATACACAAAATCAACAATTTAAAAATTGCATAGGAAAAAAGGAGTTATGTGTTCAAATGATACTAGTGATTTTCCATAATTGGTTTTCAAACTAGTACCTGTGTAAACTTGGGTTCTTTCAGACTTCTGAGGTATGTAGAGTACAGAGAGCATCAGTAACTTAACTTGTAGCGTTCCTCTTTCCATTTTTGAAAACCAGGAATCTTGGAGTCGGCTTCTTGAAGCACTTTATTTCATCTCTGGCTGAGCAAAAGGAGTAAAGGAGGGTCTTATTTCTGTGAAGACAGAAGATAGATATTTTAAATGTCTGCTTTAGTTTTTGCTGGCTGCTCCGGATCTTTATTTAGCATTAAGACACTATGAAGCACTGGATGGGGTGCCTGGGTGGCTCAGTTGGTTGAGCATCCGACTCATGGCTCAGGTCATGATCTCACAACTCGTGGGTTCGAGCCCCATGTCAGGCTCTGTGCTGACAGCTCAGACCCTGGAGCCTGCTTCAGATTCTGTCTCCCTCTCTCTCTGCCCCTAACCCACTCGCATTCTGTCTCTGTCAAAAATAAATAAACATTTAAAAAACCAAACAAAACAGAAAAGCCACTATGGAGCAATGGAGGAAAATTGGTAAGGTATGTAGTTAGATATGAATTTGGCCAAAGTCAAGAAAGGAGCAGAAAAAAACCTAAGTCTTGGTAACAAAGTTTTTCATGGTGCTCTTTCTAGGATGAAATCAACTATTAAGTACAGTATTGGAGTGATACTTGCATCACATATTGGAAAAACATGACTGGGAGGAATATCCTTTTTCTACCTCTCCTCTCTTCTGTCTTTACATGCCATCATTTTTTTTCTTACATTTTTTTTTAAGTTTATTTATTTATTGTGAGAGAGACAGAGACAGCATGAGTTGGGGAGGGGCAGCGAGAGAGGGAGACAGAGAATCCCAAGCAGGCTCCACACCGACAGCACAGAGCCCGATATGGGGCTTGAACACACGAAGCTGTGAGATCATGACCTGAGCCGAAACCAAGAGTCGGATGGTAACTGACTGAGCCACCCAGGTGCCCCTACATGCCATCATTAATTGTCTTCTGTTATTTGGCTAGTTCTCTTTTTCTATTAAGGGTAATTTCCAGGGCAATTTTTTAGACTTTGTTGCTGATTGTGTATATTGGGATAGTGCTTAGGGTTCTGGGTGATGCAAATTATGAAAGAATGTTCTGGAGGTAAAAATTGGTAGACTTTTACAGCACACAGCATGCAAAATGCCAAGAGAGGTATTTCGTGTTAAGAGTTAAACCTGACAGGGAAGAAGAGGCTTCTGTAATTATATCATTAGTACAGTCCAAAGCCTGTAACTATTGTAGTTCATTAGGGCTAGGGAGAAGAAGAGGGAACATCAGCAGAGAAAAAAGGATAAAACTAGCACAGGTTCTTCATCTTAAGAGTTGTATTTTAAGACCATTTCTTTAACTGAATTTGAAAAAGTCACATCCATTGTTTGTCCTTATGATATTTCAAATGTGCCACCACTGGAAACCTAAATTACTTAGACTTCCTATACTTTACAAGTCTTCAACTTCTGAGTTTTTTCTTAATTCCTTGGAGGCTGAAATTGACCCCTAAATTGCCAAAGGTATTATGATGTATCTAGCTAATTGGGGGGCGGGGAAGCAAGCTATTAGGCAAAATGTCTGCCTATTCAGCGAACCATTTTACTATAAATGCTAACTAATAGTATTTCTTAAAAAGCAGGACTGCATGGGGTTTTATTCATGAGTAGCATGTACTTGTTTGATTACAATACTGCGCCTTATCAATGCTATCCTCCTCATTTTACAATCATATTCTTCCAGGCGTGGAGCAAGCAAAAAGAGGAGGAGATGAAGTCAAACAGGCAAGAGCTTTGGCTTTGCTCTAAGTCAAACAAGGAGCCATTGTGGGATCTTAAGAAAAGGGGTGACATGATCTGTGAAGAGCGCACTAGGGACTGGGCAGGGCAATGTTGTTCTATTTCTTGTTCTTGGCACTGACTACTCGAGCGTGCCATCTTTGGAAAATTCAGTGCTCTGGTACACTCACAATCTGTAAGTCATATTTCAATAAAAAGTTTACTTAAAAATACAAATAATAAATAGCTGGTTATGGCCATAGTGTGGCTAAATATTAAAATATGTCTAACGTTTTTAAAAAAATTGTGTATCTTATCTGTGGCGGGGGTAGTGGGGGAAGTCTATGCTGCTGTAGGTCCTGAAATTACTGGAAGTGATGTAGTTACTTTTTAACTTGTTTTTCAAATATACCCTTTTGGATGCATGCAGAATCCACTCTCGGGAAATGTTTATTTGTAGAGGTCACATCTTCATTACTTTGGGCCAAAATCCATTGCACTTTCGGTATTATTTAATAAGAGTATTGCTTTTCTGTTGAGAAAGGTTGGACATTGCTAATTAAATAGAATTAGACTCAATGTTACCCCCCCCGTCTCTGCTGTTAAAACCCATTCTGTGCCCTATGAAAACTCATGAAACAGCAGCTAGTCCTCACTAACTTCTTTCATTCAATTAAAATTAAATTACACAATTGAACTTTTTTCTTGTCTATTCTATATAACATTTTAGTTAATTACTTAATTAAAACTGAAGCCTGACATTTGTTTCTTTCTCTTTAGGAAAAAAAGAAAAAAAAAGAGAAAAGAGGAAAAAGGAAAAGAAAATACACTCACAGCTACTTTTTAATTCACTCATTCAACACGAAGCTCTGGAAATAATCTTCTATTACTAAAGAAATATATAGGTTACACTTCCCATGAAAATATTTATAAAAATGATACGAGCGTGTTAGCTATAGAGTTCAATATCAGATTTCAGTTTCTAGGAAGGCTTTTAAAATACAACCATATTCAACAAATATCTCTAGTTTTCCGTGTACCAAAAGAACCCCCCAAAAGCAAAAAATACCAGCTTGATTTTCCTCAGTATACTTATTTTCTAGTAGCCATTTTGCATGTGGAAATAGAAAGTGACTCTATCCATTGGTATTAGTATATCATAATATTGTTCCAAAAATAAAATCTCCTTCAATATAATGACTACCATTTGTACAATGGTTGCTATTTTAACATTGTCATAATGTTTTGTTTACATTAACTCATTTAATATTTATAACATCCTATGAAATAGGTACCATCATTATTCCCTTCTTATAAATGAGAAAACTGGGGCACAGAATAGTTAAGAGATTTGCCCAAGATTATAGCTAATAAATGGCAGAGCTGGGATTTTTATTCAGAATTTCATTTTTATTCTGCTAATTTATTTTTATAAGCCACTCTCTTAACCACTGCATTATAATGCCTTGAAGAAGATCCACACAAGCCAACAGGTAGCTCTATTCCTGAGACCTCAGAATGTGTTTTTTTCTATTAATTTATAGCTACTTACTGAGATCCTACAATATGTTTCTGATGTGTTAGGTGAGAGGTAAAGATTAGTGAATAAAACTTGCCCTCGTGAACTAGTGAATAGTCCCTGCCCTCGTAAAACTTAAAGGCAAAAAAACATGATGGATGTTAACTAAACTTATTGTGGTAATCAGTACATAACGTATGTGTAAGCCAAGTCGTTATGCTGTACATCTTAAATGTATACAGTGCTATATGTCAACTATATTTCAATAAAACTGGAAGAATCAAAAGACAATATTAATAGGTAAAAACAAACAAATAAGCATACAACTGAAGAAAGAGAAAATTAATGCATATATAACCACAGGCAGTCCTCTCTGCATGGTTCCAGAATATGCAAATTTCAGTTACTGCATTTACTTAAATAAAGCCAGCCCCTCAGCGAATGGTTCACCGTAGCCTGGTACCCTAGCCTGTTAACCATGAGTAATTGCGCAAAGTACAAAATGGGCTACTGGCTCTTCAGTCCACAAGTTGCTCCAGAAAAAGCAGATGCACGTTATGATCGGTGACCATTCGCATCACATTTTTCAAAGTCTATGAGTGGTCACTACTCATCTGCTATTTAGTTCACTTACATACAGTAATCTTTAGCGATGTTGCTTCTTTGTCTCTCAGTGGTAAACCCACATGACATTACACAAATATGGATAATTGGAAGAGGGAATTGAGCAACAAACATGAATAGGCAGCAAAGAACCAAAAAGTGAAATTAGACTTGAATGTAAAAGGAGTTCTAGAGGAAACAGCTGATCGTGTTGGCAGTGTTGCTGTTTCGCTCTAGATATGCAGCCAGGGGAACTTAGTGAAGGTGAATTTATTGACATAAATGAGAAAAATGATTTTGACATAAAGGACAAAGATGTCCCAGGGTAAGTGACAGGAGCAAAAAAACTTCCTATTAAAGAATTCTCAGAGATGTTTCATGACATTGAAAGCACATAGGATAAAATGTCGGGAACGAATCCAAACTTAGAAAAAGAGCATGACAGTTTGCCAAGACGTAAAAAAGGTGCTTCCTTTTTAAGTTATGTGATGAGAAGAAGGCAAACACTGCACAACAAGTTTGATAACTATTTTACTGAGGAAGAAAATGTTTGCCAATGTTTCTGTTAATTATAGTATAATAATAAAAACTAATGTTTTTATTATTAGTATTAGTACTAATTAGTATTATGTACTAATAAATTATTATTAGTTTTACTGTATTTTTTATTTCTTTATCCATTGATTACTGACAGTAAGGGAGTTTTTAATGTTTGATAAAAGTTTTTAAAGGTCATGAAATAATTGTAATGTTTCCTATATCTTTTTTTTAATTTAGTTTTTTAGTGTTCATTTATTTTTGAGACAGAGGGAGACAGAGTGAGAGCGGGGGAGGGGCAGAGAGAGAGGGAGACACAAAATCTGAAG
Source organism: Panthera uncia (assembly GCF_023721935.1). Taxonomy (NCBI): domain Eukaryota; kingdom Metazoa; phylum Chordata; class Mammalia; order Carnivora; family Felidae; genus Panthera; species Panthera uncia. The sequence goes on from NW_026057585.1 coordinate 36,487,437, forward strand.
CAGGCTCCAGGTTCTGAGCTGTCAGCACAGATCTCAACGCAGGGCTCAAACCCATGAACCAAGAGATCGTGACCTAGCTAAAGTCGGACGCTTAGCTGACTGAGCCACACAGGCGCCCCAATGTTTTCCCTCTCTTATTAAAATAGTTTTGCATGATTTCAGCTTGCATGCTCGTTTTTAGAATCCCACACTGTTGTGCAAAGCAAAAAATTGCCTGTGCAAAAGAAAAAGTCTACAATCCCTACACCCCAACCAATGTCTTAATCCTCAAAATTCTCCACTGGAGGAATCAACAATTAAAATAATAGTTCTATAGCTCTTTCCTAGATTATCAGCTTTAGACCTTTTGATTGCCTGCTCTAACAGAAGAAACTTTTACTGATGTTCACTCTTCCTCTCCTTCCTTGTCTCAGTGTGGTTATGTCACCATTTTAATTTGGCTGAAATTAATTATCTTCGCATCTATAAATAACAAAGCCCCACTTTTATTTCCTCTTTCCTAAGCCATAACTAATATTTTTCTGACTCCACACCTTGAAAAATATGGCATTAGGGCCCTATCCATTCTTCTGACACCTATTAACCATGAAGCCTGAAATTCTGACGTTTGTACTTGTATATCATCAAAGTTAATTAAAGTTATTCATTATACAGTCTTATATATAGTATTATAGTAAGCCTGCTTATGAATTTTACCTACTTTTGTATAGAAAATGCCACTGGTCTTCACTTTCTGAAAGCTACTTTTGCTAAATAAAGAATTCTAACTTGACAGCTTTTTTAATTCAGTACTTTAAATATGCTGTTCTTCTGTCTTTTACTTGCATTTTTCCTGACAAGAAATCTGTTGCCATCCTCCCCTTTGTTTCTCTATAAATAAGGACTTTCTTTCTCTGTATTCTTTTAAGATTTTCTTTTGACCATAGATTTCAGGCCATTTGTTTATGATGTGTCTTGATATTCGTTTTTTTCCTGCATATTTTTGTGCTTTGAGCTTTGTTGAGCTTCTTGGATCTGTGAGTTTATAGTTTTCCTCCAATTTAGAAATTTTTTTTAGCCATTATTTGTTCAGATATATTTTGTCTCCCACTTCCCTTGGGGACTCCAAATGTACAGCTGATCCCTTGTTATCCCACATCTCTCTGATGCTCTGCTAATTTCCTTCAGTCTTTCTCGGCATCCCATTTTGTATCATTTCTATTGTTATGCCTTCAGTCACTTATCTTTTCTTCTGCAATCAGCCATTAATCCCATACAGTGTCTTTTTCATCTCACACATCAAAGCTTTCATTTCTAGAAGTTTGATTTGTTTTTGTTGTTGTTAATAATTTTCATGTCTTTATTTAAGCTTTGGAACATATGGACTATAATTATAATATCTGTTTTAATGTCATTGTCTACCAATTCTAAAATCAGTGTCTCTTTGGGGAGGTTTTGATTGATTATTCTCCTGATTATGGATAGTGCTTTTCTGCTTCTTTGCATACCTTAGAATCTTTGATTGAATACCAACCACTGTGAATTTTATCTGTTTGTGTTCATGCAGATATTCTTGAGCTTTGTTCAGCATGTGGTTGAGTTGCAATCCTCTCAGGTTTTGTTTTCAGGTGAGACCAGAGCTGAGTTTAATTTTGGGTCAATATCCAGTTTCCATACTGAGAAGAAAAGACCTTTCTTAGTATTCTTACCAATATCTCTTGAATTATGAGGTTTTCTACCTTTGTTGTTGGAAAAAGACACTATTCTTAGCCTGCTGTGAATTCTGGGCACTGCTCTCTTAATCCTGTTGAGTGGTTCTTTCTGTCCTAGGATAGTTTCTTCACACAATTGTGTTTCAGTTCTCAACTGAATCCTCCCCCAGATAGACCCTCCACAGATCTGCAGATTTCTTTCTCTGTCAGGCTCTCTTGTCTCTGGTACTCTATCCTATGACTTCACAGCTTTGTCCTTTCTGGACTCCCAACTCCATCCCCGGGCTTCCCCTGCTTGCATCACAATCTGGAAACTTTCTCTAGTCAGCAAGCTGGGGCAATCAAAGGACTCACCTTGTTTCAAAATTTCTCAGGAATTATGGTTCTTTGTTTCTGATGCTGATAACTTGAGTCCTGTTGCTTTAAACATTTTTTTCCTGGCTTTCTTTTAATTGTTTCAGGCATTGGGGGTAAATTTCATTTCTGTTTCTCCTGCTCATTATTTGAACTCGTATTTGTTGAACTAAACCTGTATAGTGTTAGCAGTGCAAAGCAATAGAAGATTAATAAAGAGAGAACCAAAAAATAGTATTGGAAGATATAAATGCCCAGAGACATAAACATGTTTCAAAGCATAATTATGCAAATAGATGGCAAAGTTTAAGATAAAGGTGTCAACTCTTCAACCTCACTTAGTATGAAGGAACATAGTTTAAACAAAAAATATCTTAATTTATAAGGACATTTTTCTAGGAGAAAAACCTTATCAAGAGGACAGTGTAGACTTTATTAGTTTGGCTCATTAAATTGAAAGTGGACTTGAAAAAGGTCATTGGGAATTAGAGGTTGGATAAGCCATAATCAAAGCAATTAACAATGGATTATGTCTCATGAGCTCCCTAGAAAAGGAAATCTCAGTTGAAATTGTTGAATACCCAAAATGGTATTCATTTGCCTCACTGGACCAAATCCAATAACCAATTGCCTTGTTCAGTTCATAAATACAAATAGTGTTCAAACTCCCCTTTACCTTAACTTACAGATTATAAAGTTTACAAATTGATTTTCAAGTATATACATGTTACACTTTTGGACACAAGTCACACCTTTGAACCAGGACCTGAATTTTATAGAAACATTAATTTTATAGAAAGTCTAACTCGAAAGGGCACTCTAAATACAGCTCACTTGTTGGCTTCAATAGAACGTAGGTATTTAATAATATAGAACTCTAGACAGTATTCTAGACTTCTGAGTACAGCTCAATCAAATTATATATAAATCTTAACTACCAATTTCTGTCTTTCTTTGAATTGTATTTTAGTGTTTCCTATCACTGTCACCATTTTTGTTTGTTTGTTCGTTTGATTTGTCTTTTAAGGATATGTTTTAAAACACTGCACTCAGTCTCTGAACTCTTGAATTTGGTCTTGTGGGAAGTTAGTCAGTGTCTTTGACACTCTGAACCTCAGTTTCTGTGAAATGTTGCTATCAACACTTATTGTTTTGGTTGTCTAATAATATCTCATGTCTTAAAGCAATAGGTAGGTGTGAAGCTTTCCTAGTTTTCATTATTGGTTTCTGAGAATATGGTGTTATTTCTGAATGTGTAAATTTGTGTTTAAACCAAAATCTGAGGACATGAATTTTGAAAATATCAGTTTGCTATTGTGCACAAGTACACCAGACACTCACCTGTTTTATTAAGCATGTAAAGATAAGGAGGTCTAGGAGTGATCTAAATCTGAAAGAAAAATGAAATACTGGAGTGACGTGCTTCAAGATCAATAACTAGGAAGCAGCACGAAACCTCAAAAGGCAGACAACAAAGAGATCTTCAAGAGATCACTTAGAAAGAAATAATTATTAAATGAAACTATCTGAATCTAACGAGGACAAAATAATCGTAGATGGAAAAGCATGAGAGATCAAAGATCAGAGCAGAATTGAATTTAAATTCATCATTTATCAACAAGTGACATAAAGCATCCTTGTTTTTGTGTAAGGCAATGCTTTGCCATAATATTCTAAGACCCAATATTCATTTTTATTTCTAGCTCTTGGTGGCTATTGAGCGTCAGATCTGTACTTCCATCACAGAAGACCCATTGATTAAAATATTGTAGAGTCATATGGCCTGGGTTAAAACATCTGTTTATAATATTAGATAATAGTAAGGAATTATTGTTTATTTTTATAGGTGTGGTGAAAGTATTGGGGTTATGTTTTTTTTAATGGTCTTTATCTCTTAGAGCTAGATTCTAAAATATTTAAGGTTAAAATATATGATATGGGAATTTGCTTCAAAATAAGCCAGGGGTGGTGAGAGTGTAGGGGTTTAGATAAAACAAGACTGGTCATAAACTAATAATTATTGAAACCAGATGATGACTTCATACTATTATTCTCTCTGCTTTTTAATTTTTTGAAATTAAAGAGAAAAGGACAACATTTGTTTCATCATCTAAGTGCTCTGTGGCCTTACACAAGTTACTTAATTGTTCGTCATTTACAGAAGAGAGAATAAGAGAAACCTGCTTCATTGGATTGTTTTGAAGACTAAATGAGTTAATGGATATAACACACTTAGAATGTTGCCTATCTTGTGGAAGGTGCTGTGTAAATACTACCTTAAAAATGATCTACTCCATGTCCATTTTTTGTTTAATTTTTTTGTTTTGTCTTGTTTTTTATTATTTTATTAACTAATTAATTTAATTAATATAATTTATTGTCAAATTGGCTATAGATTCACAGGCAGTAGTAAGAAATAATATGGAGAAGTCTCCTGTAACGTTTACTCAGTTAGTCCCAATGGTAACATCATGCACGACCAGGGTATAATATCACAATCAGGATGTGAATATCGATACAATCAAGATACAGAATATTTCCACAAGGATCCCTCATGTTGCCATTTTCTAACTATGCCCCTTCTTTTTTCACCTTAAGCCCTGACTACCACCAACCTATTCTCCATTACTATAGTTCAGTCTTTTAAGAAAGTTACATACGTGAAATCACACTGTATATAACATTTTGGGATTGACTTTTTTTTCTTTACTCAGTATAATTCTCTGGAGACTCACTCGAATTGTTGTGTGTATCAATAGTTTATTAATTCTTCTTGCTGAGTAATATTCCATAATATGGATATTCTACAGTTTGTTTAACCAGTCACTGTTCACTGAAGAATATTTGGGCTATTTCCAATATTTGACTATATGAATTAAACGTATAATTCTCTTAAACATTTGTATACAGATTTTTGTGTAAACATAACTTTTCTTTTCTTTGGGGTAAGTGCCCAGGAGTACAATTGTTGAGTCAGATTATAGTTTCGTATTTAGTTTTTAGATTCTGCTAAAATGTTTTCCAAAATGGCTTTAACACTTAAAATTCCCATCAGCAATGGGCGAATAATCCAGTTTCTCCACATTCTTTCCAGGAAGAATTAGTGTTCTTATTTATTTATTCATTTATTTATCTATTTATAATTAATTAATTCATCTCAAAATTTTAGCCTAGTGTGACAGGTATGTAGTGATATCTCACTGTGTGTGTGTTTCTTAAGTTTATTTATTTACTTTGCGAGAAAGAGAGAGAGTACACGCTGGGCAGGGCCAGAGAAAGGGGGAGAGAGAGAGAATCCCAAGCCGGCTCTGCACTGACTGGGCAGAGCCTGAAATGGGGCTTGATCTCACAAATTGTGAGAACATGACCTGAATGGAGATCTGACTGAGCCACCTAGCTGCCCTAGTTGTGGGTTTAATTGCTCAGAAATCTTTTCATATGCTTATTTGCCATCTGTATATTTTCTTCAGTGGAATGTTTGCCTGTGCCTTTTGTCCATTTTGTAATTGGATTATTGCTTTTTTATTGAGTCTCAATAGTATTTTATCATTGTTGTTCATTTAACATTCAACAAGTATTTACTGTACAATATCAAATGCCAGCCCCTCTTCTAGGTACAACAGTGAATGAAATGAGTTTTAGCCTTGTGAAACTTACATCCTAACAGTGGGAGGATGGTAATGAGATATATAGAATATGTTAGAAAGTTACAAGTACTATAGGAAAAGAATTACAGCAGGTAAAGAGGGATCAAAATTCAGGATTACAGGTGCATCTTGCAATTTCAAATAAGTTATTCATACCTAAATATGTATATGCAGGCACATTGGTCTTTTGACCAATAGTAAAAAAACATAAACAACAAGGTTACTAATGTTATCCCAACCTGAAAAGTGGTTTTCTGGATTTGAAGTATGTAGAGGAAATCTCAGTATCATAATAGCAAAGATTTATTAAATGCTAAGTGCCTATCACTGCATTTTATATATGCTATCTCATAGAATACTTACACGAAAAGTGTATTTATTTATTTATTTATTTATTTATTTTTAATGTTTATTTAATTTTGAGAGAGAGAGAGAGAGAGAGAGAGAGAGGGCATGAGTGGGGGAGGGGAAGAGAGAGAGGTAGACACAGAATCCGAAGCAAGCTCCAGGCTTTGAGCTGTAAGCACATAGCCCAACATGGGGCTCAAACTCAGGAGCTGTGAAATCATGACCTGAACTAAAGTTGGTCACTTAACCGATTGAGCCACGAAGGTGCCCCTCAAGAGTGTATTATATATCTGTAAATGTGTTTTTAAATTAGTGTATATGTCCAAGGCCTACAGCTTTTCCCATTATGTTTGATAATATCAACATGACTCAGAACTATTCATCTAATCTATTATGGAATAAGTAAATACGTATATATACACACTTCTGCTACATGAGCTATTTTTCATTGCTAGATTTCAAAACGCCTTACAGTATCTACATTAACTGCCCGACCCCCTTACCCAAATGTCTCATATTTTTGTATGGCTGGCTTCTTCATATTCATATCTTGGCTTAATGGAGACCTCCGTATGCTTCCAATCAACAGTCTATGTAGGCTGTCTCTATTATCTTTTTTAATTTCCTGTAAAGTATTGGCAGAAATTTCCTTGGTTGGTTATTGACTATACAAGTTTAGTTCACTGTAGTATCCCCAGTCCTTGTTTTCTGAATGAAAAAGATATGGATGCCCAACATATCAATAGTGGCTTAACTCTATGTGATGGTATTAGAATATTTCATATTTTAATCTTTAAAACTTGTACAATTTTACTTGTTTAATCATGTTTAATACTATTCATCAAGTTAAGTGTTTTCCTAAAATATTAAAATATCTCTCTCCAGCTTCTCTTTTTCATTTCATTTATGTCTTCTTCTTCAGCCCATACTCTAAAAAAAATATTGACCATGGCTTCATTTAGCATTAGTCAAAAACTGGCCTCAAGGGGAAACATTTCCAGGAACCTGGAAGTTGTGCATTGTCTTTTACCCTATCAATTCACTACCCACTTGACCACTTAACCCTAAGACAAGAGTGTACCAGGAGCTTGTCCTGGACTCCAGGCTCATATTCAATTTTAAGTTCCATGTGTCTAAATTCAAATTCTTTTCCCTAAGGTAAGGACACTAAAATGTCTTGGGACTTTGGAAAAAAGCTAACAGGATTCATTTTGACCAAATTGTTGAAAATATTGCTTATCCTGACTATGACTAATTCAAATCTGGGCTTAGGCACCATTTGAGTGGGTATTTAGGGAAAAAGATCATGTATATGGCCTAACCACGTAGGTGAGACCAAATACTGTTGCTTTGCACACAAATCAGTGTTTAGACAGTGCTAATTCAGACTTTGTTACATCAACAACCTTCTTTCCTCACAAACTTAATCAAAAACTTGTTTCACTTATTCTGTTATGCTATGTTCTTCTCATTCTTCACCATTTACTTATTATCTCCCATTTCTCAGCTTGAGGAAGTAAGACTTTCAAAATTACATTTACACCAAGACTAAATATGCCATGATTTGGTTTGTAATCTATCATTTTAATGCCTGGATATTTCTTCTCAGTAATTCTTTTTTCTCCACCTGGCTCTTGTATACTGCCACAGGCTCATTAAGAGACAAGAAACTTGGCCTACTGCCTCTATGGACCAATTTATACAGGGTTTAAAATATTAATTTGGTGCTAAGATAACATGGGGAACATACTGAGGTGGAGAAAATTCTATTTCACAGAGCTCCTGTCAAGAATTGCTCTGTTTGTTTTTAGAGGAAATACTTGATAAACCATTTGCAGGGCTTTCAAGGATGGGGTGTGCAAATGTGGGACCTTGGTTAAATTATGTAGGACAAGGAAGCAGATTTCATCGCTAGTCCTCCTTAGACACCTAGCCCCCACACATGAGTGCAGCCACTGTTCCAAATTAGTGGTGAACAAATATTTAAGGAGTATCAGTTTGACAGGGTAAAAAATGATTAGCTTCTTGGAACTGGCATCTGTCTCAGTGTGCCCTGAAGTCAGCTCTACTTTGAGCTGAGGTTATGAGAAATGCTTGTGTGAAGAAATGCATCCCCTGCTGAAGCATTTTAACTGCATCCCCAAGGTATAAAGTGATCTTAAATACATTTAAAGTTTCAAAGAAATGGAAAACATGATACAAGGATGTAGTTAAATTGTTAGCAAATACAGATGAAAACTTAGACAGTTTCTCAAACAAGAGGAAAAGACACATAGACCAAAAGTTGAAATTAGAAGGTTAAAATAAAATGGGAAACAAACAGATTACTGGTAATATGGATAAAGGTATATGTTGTTCAGAAGATGAGTTCCTGTAAGCTTTGTTAAGAGTACTACAGTTTTAAAGGTGCCATTTAAAGGTGGTGGCATTGAAAATGATTCAACTTCTTCCAGGATGTTAAGGTCATAAATTTGGAGATCTATGACAATAGTAAGTGCATGATCAGACTGGGGAAAGTCTGACTAACTACCTTTTTTCCCCAACATAAGTTTTCCACAGCAAATTAGAGTAGAAAATATGGCAGTCTTCTGACCTTGGAAGAAAACTAGCTCAAAGAGCAATAAAACAAAAATATTGCAATGTTCATTATGGAAAAAGTCAATATTTATTTTTAATTATCCTTTATATATTATTTTAATTATTTAATTATATATATATATAAAATATCACTAGAGCAGACTTGAAAAGTCAGTGAAAAAGTAAAAGATTGATTTTAAAATTTTATCCTGAAGTCCTTTATAAGTAAAATATTTAACTTAGCTATTTTCTCCTAGAAGCCTGCAGTGAAAACCACCACAGTGATCTTAACACTGCCCTATGTTCCCATTTTCTATTTTAATAACAATATTTTCAGTCACAAAAGTCAGGTTTTTGCCCTCAAATGAAATTGAGAATTGAGGTAATTGCATAGATAATTTAGACTAAAAATACCTTCCCATATCTGAGATTTCCTTATCACTGAGATTTATTCTATTTGAATTATGTGAATGATATGCACCTTTTATGTTTTGATATCCCCCTTCTTAAAATGTGAGCATCCATTTGCACATTTAGTGATTACCAACAGCATCTTGAAAAGTCTCTTCTGTGGATTCATTTATTTACTTCCATAATCTAAAATGGATTTGAGAAAGAATTCTGGATTTCATGCTGCATTTCCAAAGGCATATATTGTGACATAAAACAAAAGCTAACAGTTTTGCTACACACCTTCCCCCAGTGACATTGAACCTGATCTAAGTGAAAACATATTTGTGGTGAAATCATCATAAAAGATGGTGATCGAAATTCTGGTAAATTTGGTAGTTCTATTTCCTGAGGTGTGGTTTCACAATTTAACACAAGATAATAGGCATAAGCAGAGTAATTTGATTGCTCATTTTGTTAATTAGAATTCTCCTTAGATCAATTTCTAATGGGATTTGAATTACTTTGACTCCATTGCTGTATAACCCTTCACTCTCAGTGACTTTTCCAGTTTTGGTAATGAGAGTATTTGGGTACTCATGCTTGCACTGTTCCTTGAAATCCTGCCCATTAGTTTGCTTGAAACTCATAAAATATTAACTTGTGTTGTGTGCAGTAAGGAGACCAATAAAATACCATATGTTTGGTGACTAAACCATTAAAAAAATGTCCTAGCACCTCTTCCATAATATTCCATGACATGTTAGAATTTCAGATTTGACCATTTCTACCAATAAGTGTGAAATATTCTATGCTCCTATTATACCACTTTATATTCTTTTAGAGTGAAATTTCTTACACATGCAAGGAAAAGAAACACTCAATCCTGGTTTGTCTATTTTAAGAAGTAAATCTGGAGAAAATGCTGCATATTTCACTCCCTTATCTTATTTATCTTTCTAGTAATCAAAAGGTAATTATTATAAGTGACCAGAAACAAAAACAGTGTTCTATTCATCCTCAGTACCTAGAAAATAAAAGACTCTCCATAAAAGTGTATAAACAGGAAATCAATGCGTAGTAAAACCAAGTTTATGAAGTACAGTCTCTTTTAGATGCCGGATTTGGATAAGGGAAAATAGAATTATCCTTGAACAAGAGGAAAAACTACAAAATATGAGAATTAAAGGATTTCAATGTAAAACTCCAGTTAGTCTGCTAATCATCATGACATTACCTACCAGACAAAACTGGAAGCAGTGAAGTTAAGAGAGGCATCTATTTATAATCAGACCAAACCAAAACCAACAATTAAAAACAAACCCAGGATTTTTAGGAAAAACCATAGTGGCTTTCTACTTCTACTCAACATCTTCTGCTACAGAGATTGATAGGCTCCCTCTTTGTTTAAGCCAAAGTAAAAATAAATAAAACACAAAGAAAAAAAATGCACCAAAATAAGTGAGTCTGAAATTGGGTGGTAGGAAAGTTTCCAGAAAAACCTAGTCAAAATCTCATCGCCATTTCAAACTTTTGTCTATAAAAGCACTCAATTGCAAATTGTTTCATTTGATGAATACAATTCAATAGCACGTTGAAACAGATATATATCTAATTGGGCTTTTTTGGGTGTTTAAATGGACCCAGACCTCCAATCTCTCTGAATAGAGAATGTTAAGTACAGAGAATATAACGATTGTCCCTGGGAATGTATGTTGTGACTAGGTCACCCTGTACACATGCTTCAGACCTTGGAGCATAGGAAGTGAGAAGAATGCTATAGACAGAGGAAGGAAAGGGACAGTATTAATTTTTTAAAATGCAAAGCGTGTCTGTCTCAAATTGTATCGCATCTCCTGCCCCTTCATTTCCTATCACTCATTCCAGTTTGAATGTCAGCCATGCTCTCTTGCCCAGCTGTCTTGAGTAGGTAAATGTTCCAATGCCCACTTGGTCTCTCTACTCTGCAGAAGGATAAAAAAGAAAAATAAAACAGAAAATAAGCAACCATACCTTTAAAACTTATTTCTCTATGATAAAGCATCCTTATAACTTAATAGTGAATACATGGATTGGTTTACATTTGAGTTTTGAGTCCTTTCATATTTTAGCCCAGTTATCAACTCACTATTAAATCTTAATATTAAAATAATTCATTATTTTCACCATCTGTTTACAAATGTTGAAGTCACTGGACAAGGAGTGGGATATGGGAACAACATTTATAAAGAGCTCTGAAACACCTTGGTGACAAATGACATGGGTGTGGGAAGTGATATTGTAGATATTGGATAAACGCAATGCAGATGTCCCATTTCTGTAATAACTGATGGTTGATAAGCTAAATCACAATGTCTTAGCTTCATTAAAATTTGGAATAAAAATTAAATCCAATCTAAGTACTCTTAAATAGAATATATACAGCTATGGTGGAAATGATGCTCTTAGATTTCCTCTTTCCTCTTGCTCCTAGATCACATAGCATACTCAATGACATTGATTTGGGGATGAACTCATTTTCCACACATCATCCACTGTTCATAAAGGTTGCAGGAAAGGTGAAAAAATAGATCAAGAGAGACTGAAGGAGGCCAACAGCTTGGCATCAAGTATCATACAGCCATCCACTTAGGGCATGGGTTAATACAGTGGTGCAGTGTTCATTCTTCTCATTAAACAAGAAGAGAGAGAGAAACTTCGAGTTAGGACATGTCAGGACAATTATATCTTTTATAACTTTTTGTACATATTTATGGAAAGAAATATGAGTTTTCATTAAAATATGAACATTTTAATTCCAAAAGTACAGATTAGCCATTTAAACAGAATAATCCTCATACTTAAATATTTGGAAATGTCCCGTCTTAAAGACTAAGAATGTTGTTCTGATCCTCCTGTTAGAACGTACTCTGAGTAAAGGGTTCAGAGCAAAACAAGTGTACCTATCCTGACTTTAGTGACCTACAGAGAATGAGGTCAATGGCATGCTGGGGTCTCCACTGCAGCCCCAAGGTTGCCCTGGCAAGCTTTGTATTGGTTTTGGTACTAGCTTATCAGAACTTTTTGTACAAGTATGGAATATTGTGGGAAGCTCATTCTCTCCCATGCTATCTAAGCCTTCTTGATTTTATTATTAGCTCTATTCTGACTTGAAACTGTATGAACGTGCATTTTTTGTTCCTACATTAACAGATTTGTAAATGACACCTGTAGCAACAGTAATCACACCATTCATTTTTAATTTCTGCCTTGTTTTGGAATTAGGTTTCAAATAAATATTTCTCATTTGATAACAAAAATTAAATCTGGAATAAATGTAATGAATCAGTGTGCCTATCATGTTGATTAAATGGGGGTTTGTTAGTACGTATTAGTTTTTTGCTACATGAAGATATGCCTTAACACAACATACATGTATTGTCTTACTGTATTGTAGGTCAGATACAGCTCTCACTGAGCTAAAATAGAGGTATCAGCAGAACGGCATTCCTTTCTGAAGACTCTAGGAGAAAATATCTTTCCTTCCTTTGCTTCTAGGGGCCACCTGCATTCCTTAGCTTGTGGCTCTCTCCTCCATCTTCAAAGCCAGCAACATCAACTCAAGATTTTCCCATGCTGCCACATTTCTCACACTTTGCTATTAGGAAGAGTCCTTGTTTGTAAGGAATTGTGAGTCTAGATCGGGTCTTTGGTAATCCAAGATAATCTCCCCTTCTCAAGCTTCTTAACTTTAGTCACATCTGCCAAGTCCCTTTCACTATGTAAAGTCACATATTCCCAGGTTCCAGGAATTAATGCACTGGGGATCATTATTTTTCCAACCACATAATAATAGTCAAAGGTTATGTGGACATAATTTTAATCTTTTAAATCATGAGGAGTGCCATGCGAGGTAATGATCATGTAGCCCACTTTTGTTCCTAACCACATAAAAATTTCTTTGACCACAATTATATAAAGAGCTTTCCAACATTTCTAAGCTAATCCCAGGCCTCTTGAAGGAAAGAGAATCACTATTATTTAAAAACCTCAGCTTTGAGCTTTTAAAATTTCAATAATAACAAACAAATGAATAAATATGACTTTGGAAAACAAGCATATTTTCAGGATGTATTTGGGCATTACAGGAAGAGAAGAATTGGACTTTAGCCTGGAAATGCCATGCACTGTGATCTTGGCCATGTCTCTAAAGCTCTTCAGGCAGCGGTCCCTCATACATGAAATGAACAAATTGGATTATGTGATCTCTAAAAACTCTGAAATTACACAATTCTATAATTTTCACTTCATGAACATGACTAGTTCTTAAAATCTGTAGGAATTAAAAATTACTGCAAAATGTTTTGGACATCATTAATGATGACTTCTGAAATAATTATAGAAAATAAATCCAGAATCAAAGAATTCATATAAAATTAATTTTCACAAAATGGGTGTACACATTATCAACATAGGATAAAAACCAGTTATTTCATTACAATAATTTTTGATAAATTGCAGTTTAGTAACCAATTTGAGCAAAATATTAGATTTATATCCAGCATTTAACCCTTTAAAAAATATATATTCAGACAAATTTCTACCTGTTGATTGGCCAAAAACTCTAAATAAAAGTATTTTATTTAAGAAATAATTTCTTTAAAAAAAACTGGTTGTAGATGGAAAGGAAATTTGCTATAAACTTTAGGAGCTGGGTCATTCCAGGAATGTGGCACGTTAGGCTGTAGCGAGATTAGTATTAGCCGAAATAGTTAAAATCATTGTGCTAAAACTAACCGCTGTGTTTTGACTATTTCTCTGGCAAAGTGTTCCAGTGTTCTAAGAATAATAGCATTAGACCAAAATTCTAGGCTACTTGGTAAAAACCTCATTTTGTGTCCTGAAACAAAATTCCTTTGTGGATTCCATTGAAAATGTCTTTACTTCCTGATGTTCTCTGAGTTGCCCAGTGGCAGTTATGTTACAAACCAGAAACAATGAATTATGTGAAGTGATATTGTATGACTTAGTATATAAATTCAGGACTATTTATTCAGAATGCTTATATCTTCTACACAGAGGCAGTTCTCCTCTTACAACTTTGTAGGGTTATGACATCCTAGTGTTAACAGCAAGGTAATAGTTTCCCTCAGGTGTTTCACGGCACTGGTTTCCTTCTAAATCTATATCACGAATCTTGATTGGCTTTTACCCTAAAGAACACTGGTGTAATCTGTACTACCGTAGCCATGCTAACCCAGCTTAAGCAAACACGACTGGTAGTGTTTTGTTTCTGTATTTGTTTTAATTGGCACATATTGCCTTTTTATTTAATATTTAACTATTTAGGGGCACCTGGGTGGCTCAGTTGGTTAAGTGTCCGACTTCAGCTCAGGTCATGGTCTCATGGTTTGTGGGTTTGAGGCCTGTGTCAAGCTCTTCCCATCCCCCTCTCCCCAGTGCTGCAGAACTCTTGAAACCCAGTGACCTTGCATCTATAGTAGCTGTGAAAACCATAAGCTATGCAACTATTGGAAGAAGGGGACCAGATTTGGACCTCAAAAAAGTCTATCCCTAAGGCATTTTCACTATTGTCCTGACAGCTCTCTGGAAAAGCCCCATTCATAGTGCGTTGTCATTATTTGACCTGTTTGGGAACTTCCTCTGTAGGAAAAGACTTAACCCCAGGGTGTTTGAAGAAAATATTCATCAAACATCATTTAACATGGCACCTGCTTAAGGCTACAATATGAGTTCAGGTAAACAAGATCCTGACTAAAAATTTAAAAGGAAAATCTGGGGAAGGGCACCTGGGTGGCTCAGTGGGTTGTGCAACCAACTCTTGATTTTGGCTCAGGTCATAATCCCAGGGTCTTGGAATTGAGCCCCACGTCTCAATTGATCCTCTCTCTCTCTCCCTCTCTCTCTCTCTCTCTCTCCCTCCCCCTCTGCTCCTCTCCAGCTTGTGCACGCAGATGTACACTCTCTCTCAAAAAAAAAATTATTTTAAGTAAAAGAAAAATCTGGGGAGCAAGATGTCCACAGGGGTTTGAAAAGCTTCAACATATTTCTGGAGTTCTAATTCAAGGTTGTTTTAAAGTCCAAAGAGTCAATCAATATATTATGCTGGATGTAGTGGTTTCAATAGTGCCCCCGCACCCCCAATATGTCCATGTCCCAGAACCTGTGATTGTTTTCTTATTTTGAAAAAGAGTACTTCCAGATATAAGTAAATTAAAGATCTTGGGTCATCCAAGGGGGCCCTAAATCCAATGACAAGTGTCTGTATGTGATAAAGAGAAAGGAAGCTTTCAGACAGACAGAAGGGGAGCGAAGATAGAAGAGGAGAAGGTCATGCACGGATGGAGTCAGAGCCTGGACGGATGCAGCCACAACACAAGGAGCCTGGAGCCACCAGGAGCTGGAAGAGGCAAGGAAGGGTTTCTTCCTAAAGCATTCAGAGGGAGTGTGGCAATGCAGATACTTTAATTCCTGACTTGTGGCCTCTAGAACTGTGAGACAATACATTTCTACTGCACCAAGCCGAATAATTTATGGTAATTTGTTGTAGCACTCTTAGGAAAATAATACACTATATTAATAGAATAAAGAATAAAAACCCCGTGGCCATCTCAATAGACACAAAAGAACTATTTGACAATATTGAGCACCCTTTTATGATAAAAATAGTCAGAAATCAAGGGAGAAAAGGGCACTTCTTCAACATGATAAAAGACATTTTGAAAAACCTACAACTAAGATCACACATAATGAATGCTTTCTCCCTAAGTCAGGCACAAAACAAAGATGTCCACTCTCATCACTTCTATTCAACATTGTATGGACATTCTTCTCAGGGGCATTAGACAAGAAAAAAAAGATAAAAGTCATCCACATTGTAAAAAAAAATATTTCTGGATGACATGATATCATATATAATCCTAAGAAATCCACTAAAAAACTGTTACAACTAATAAACAAGCTCTAAAAAAGTTTCAGAGTATGATATCATTATACAAAAATCAATTGTTCTTCTATATGCTAGCAAAAAACAATCCAAAAATAAAATTAAGAAGACAATTCCATTTACAATAGCATCAAAAAGAATAACACTTAGCAACCAGTTCAATAATGAAGTGTAAGACTTGTACACTGAAAACTATAAAAGTGTGTTGAAAAATTGAAAAATAGCTAAATCAATGGAAGGTCATCCATATTTAGGGATCAGAAGACTTAAGATGGCAATATTCTCCAAATTTATCTTAGTTTCAACACAATTCCTGTATCAAAATTCCAGCTGACTTTTTTTTTCAGAAGAAATTGTCAAGCTATGTTGGGGAATGTCATCAAAAAGACATGACCACTCATTGACCCATGAGCTGGACCCAGGCACTTACAGGCTCCATACTGCCCACCACCCCCACCTCCATCCTGGGAATGTGTGTTCTGCTTGCCTTTCCTGCTCCCAGAATCTGCTCCGAGGACATTGCCTTGAGATAACAATGTGGTATTAGAAACAACTGCAAGGTATATGTGACTGAGCCCAATTAGGGCTCCTTTATAAGCTTTTAAGATTTGGAGGTTTGTTGCAGGGATCCATTCATCTTGCTGCCATGCAAGACAAGCCTCACATGTAAGCTTGCTTTGCTATTAGTAAAACTGCCACCTACCAACCTGTAGTGGCTGTCTCTTTACTTCCCTCTGTGTACTGGGCCACTTTCAGAGCACACCAGGAAGGCTCCTGAGAGGATTGTGAACCTACACTCGGTGAGCCAACCAGGAGACTGAAGAAATAGGTCTTAGGAAAGAGGCACCAGTGGGGGAAATCTTGAGTTGACCCTTAAACTTTGTGAGAAGAAGAGTGGACCTCATGTTAAATACCTGTGGTCCACCGCACCACATGAGTATGGAGACACCCTGAAAATGCTAGATGTGCTTGTTGGACAAACTGTGCATCGTCCCCTGTGAGCAGGAAGAGACACAAATAGTAGACATGGTGGGCTAGCCACTGATGCCTGACTGAAGGCTGAAACTCATGTCAGAGGATGAGCTAAGATTAGAGAAAAACATTGCAGGCAAGGTGGGAGAGAAGGATGATAAATTAGAGAGTTTAGTGTTCCATTTTGCAAAGCTAAGAGGACACAAGCTGCCATGGGCCAGGGCCTGGATGCTTGTGAGTAAGACTTACTGGGGACACTAAGACATGGAATCCCTGGGGGAGTGATGACAGTGAGGAGGAGGAGATTGTGGTGATTGGCAGTGAAGCATATGGAACACCCCGTACCCCCTGACCCCTAATACAATGGAAAGCAACAGCACACCAACAGCAATCTCAGCCAGAGGGACAGTGCCCAGTTCAGGAAACAGTTCACGATGAGAGCATACACTCCCATTGAGCTTACTGGCATGAGAGAGAAAATGAAAAACAGCAATACACACCTTGCTCTCTAGCAGCATCTGCATGGTGACTGGGGGCGAGGAGGGGAGGAGAAATGTTCAAGGTACTCATTCCTTTGTAGATTGGATCATTCTATCCTGCAGGGAGACTTGGCCTAAGGAGGAGGAACTTCCTGGAAACTCTGAAAACCATTATTAGTGAATTCTGCCTGGGGGTTAGAGTAATCAAACCAGCTCTGAGAAGAAGTACCAATTGGGAACCAGTAAGTCTGCTATCCTCACATGGACTGGTAAATGCCAAACAATAGAAATATCCTAGGGGGATGTAAGGAGATAGCAAAAACTATCCAAGAATGGCACCAAGTGGGTATTGTATGCCCTTCCCATAGTGCTTTCAACAGTCCAGTAAGAATGTCAGATGGTTCATGGTGGATGATAGTGAATTACCAGGAAGTGAAAGTGGTAGTGTCTGCTATCCATGCAACTGTGCCCAACATTGCCACCGTCTTAGTTCCAGGAATACATCACGCTTTGGTGGATTTAGTAAATGCCTTTTTCAATATATCCACGGCCACTGAGTCATGAGATCTATTTGCCTTCACATGGAAGGGACAACAATGGGCATGTCAAGTGCTCTGCCAAGGCTACCTGCACAACCTCCATATGTCATGGGATGGTAGCTCAAGACCTGTCTCTCTTCTCCTTTCTCCCATCATTGAAATGAACCCCTTATATTGATGACATAATGTTAACATGTGAAGATTTGCCTCTGCTGCAGGCCACCGTGTAGGCCTTGCTGGAGCATCTGTAAGAAAGGAGATGGACAGTAAAACCACAAAGTTTCAAGGCCCAGACACTGCTATAAAGTTTTGTAAAGTTATCCATCAGGTAAAACCAATGTTGTCTTGGAAACTATGATTGATAAGGTGCAAGCCTATTCAAGCCTTAAGAACATGAAAGAGGGGTAACCCTTTGTAGGGATTTTGGAGTTTGGGAAGACTTTTAATGCCCCCCTGGCACAATGCCCCTGTCTCTTATACCACTAGTTAAGAAAGGGCACATGTGGCCCTCCCCCACCCACTCTCTGTCTCTCTCTGTCTCAAAAATAAATAAACATTAAAAAATTTAGAAAAAAGGGGGGGGCATCTGGGTGGCTCAGTCAGTTGAGTGTCTGACTTCAGCTCAGGTCATGATCTCATGGTCCATGGGTTCAAGCCCCGCATGGGGCTCTATGCTGACAGCTCTGAGCCTGGAGCCTGTTTCGGATTCTGTGTCTCTATCTGCAACCACCCCACCCACTCTTGCTCTGTCTGTCTGTCTCTCTCTCTCAAAAATAAATAGACATAAAAAATTTTTTTAAAGAAAGGGACATGTGTGGGACTGGGGATCAGAACAGCAGGCTGCATTTGAAAAGGCAAAAATACTAATGACAGATGAAAGCTCTGGATGTCTCCTAAGCAGGGCTATTATTTGAGCTGTCTGACTCCAGAAGGTATGGGTTGGGCATTGTGGCAGAAAAAACAAAAAGAGAGAATGCTTCTGGGACTTTGGTCCCAATTCTGGAAGGGGGCAAAACCCCAATGTACCCCCATAGAGCAACAACTCCTAGCTGTGTTCACAGAGCTCATCCTGGTGAAGACTCTCACACAGCAGCAATTAATTAAATCCCCCCACCCACCCACCCACCCACCCTGAGAGTTCTAAATATGCCCTGGTTTGTGTGGATATGATATCTGGTTTAACCCAAGCTTTCCTCTGCCACTGTACAAACCAGGCTGCCACCATTAGGGGATCAGAGAAACTGCACTATGTATGGATATTTGATTGAACAGATAATGATCAGGGATCACATTTTAAAGGTTATGATGTGTAAGAATGGGCAAAAGAGCATGACATTAAATGGAGGTTCCATCTTCCCTATAACCCACAAGCAGCAGTTGGTAGAAAGAAAAAATGGAATATTAAAGCATCAAATTACCTTGGTAATATGTAAAACCACCTTGCCTGGGTAAACTAAAATACCATCCCAGGCTTTAATAAATTTGAATAATCAACCAGTAGGACCTGTTGCCCAATATACCAACTAGAGAATCCTGCTGAAGCACCCAATGCCATAAAAATGTAGAAGTTGTGGAAGGAAGCCATTGCCCGGATTTTCACTATGGATCAATGTGCTATGCTGCTGAGAACACAAAGCTCCACCAAGCCTGGTAAAGGAATTATCTATTAGAATTTGCAATGGGTTATCCCACCAGGAAGGGTGAGTTTTTTCACACCCCTGGGTGAAGGGGATCTCCACTGGGACCCCATTGTCCTACTGCAAGCTGGACCTGTTGAAACACACTATTCCTGTCATTGAATAATGCATCAATAATAGATGGGAGAAGGTGGGGGTCTTGGTCTGGCATATCCTATTCCTGGTCCATCTCCTCACTTCTGAAAGTGCTGCCTCCTCTGGCCAATTGTATGCACAACTAGGTCAAATTTCTAAAGCTACAGTCGTATTAACATCTAAAGTTCAGGCCACAAATGTAATTCTTGAAGATCTTGCTAAGTTTACAAGTTCATACTAAATGTCTGTCTTTTGGCCTTAGACTTCTGTTGTGTCCAGTCATGGAATGGGCAACGGATAGAAATATGATCATCAGAGCCATGAGTGGCTATGCTTAGATTTGGGGTGGGTTTATGTGGCTTATCACTCTGAACAGAATGAACACAATTATACCTGAAACATGATATGGATACCACTGGAACTATATAGTTATTCTGTCATATTAAGGGAGAGTGACTGGCTTGGCACTGATTGGTTGTGATACCTAGCTATTTATTGGGTAGCACCAAATGGGACACAATGATTGTTTGGCATAAATCTTTGGGCATGGCTTCCACCTGAATTTTTGAGCTGTTGCACCGTGGGTTTTCTGTGGTCACAGGGAAGAATCTGCTCCATGGTAACAATAGCTGCCAATCTCCCTCTCTTTACTGCCAGTTGGACACTGTCTTTCACTGGTATGATCATTTGGTCACTGTCTTTGTTTCCTCTATAGGCCTGGAGGATGTTATAGCATACACAGAAGCCCTTACTAAATTCACTCAGCAAATCCTGAATGATAGTCAATAAAGCCTGTTTTTATTGGACACTGAAATAACTTTAATGAGAAAAAACTATCCACCAGAATAAGATGGCCTCAGACATTATTACTACCTCACAAGGAAACACCTGCAGCATTATCCAAACAGAATGTTGTGTGCTCATACCTGATGATTTTGCAAATGTATCATCTTTATTAAATCACATGAGGACACAAATAAATGCCCTGAGTGATGCAACTCCCAGCCCTAGAAAATTTACTAAATCAATTGTTGGATCTTAGGGCTCTTGGTACAAAATTTGTCACTGGTTTAGAGAATTACTTTCTTCATCTGTGTTTTCTCTTATGTGGGCCTGTATTGTTGCTGTGGCATCCTCCTTCAATGCAGCAGATAGCCTCCAAGAGAGCCACCTCCATGTTAATGAGACCCCTTGCTGATTTCTCAGGGCCCATTGTGGAAGGGAGGAGTACATGAGATTGTAAGAGCCAGTCACAAGAGGTAGAGTGTGGGGAATGTCATCAAACAGACATCACCATCGATTGACCTATAAGGTGGACCCAGGCACTCAGGCTTCTTACCCATTCCTCCCTTTTAGGAATGTGAGTTCTGCTTGCCTTTCCTAATCCCAGAAGCTTCTCCAAGGACATAGCCCTGAGATAGTGATGTGGTGTTGAGAACATCTGCATGGTATGTATGACTGAACTCAGGGCCTCTTTATAAGTTTTTAAGATTTAGTGGGCAGGTGCAAGAACCCATTCATCTTGCTGGCACCTAAGACAAGCCTCATATGTAAATTCCCTTTATTAAAACTGTCACCTACAAACCTGGAATGGCCTTCCTCTTTATTTAGTCTCTCCCTGCCCTCTGAGTGTCATATGATACCACGGAAGCTCCCAAGAGTGTTGCAAACCAAAAAACTGATCTTAAAATTCACCTGTAAATGCAAAGAACCCTTTATAGCCAAAACATTCTTGAACAAAAACATAATTGCTGGACTCACATTTTTCTAATTTCACAACTTATTACAAAGCTGCAGTAACTAAAACAGTGTGGTACCGGCTTAAAGATAAATACAGAGATCAGATCAATGGAATAGAATTTAGAGTTGAGAAATAAATTCTTAGTTTATGGTGAATTGATTTTTGACAGTGATACCAAAACATTTCAATGTGAAAAAAATAGTCTTTTCAAGAAATGGTGCTGGAACATTTGAATAGCTCTATGCAAAATATGAAATTGGACTCCTTCCCTACATCATACATAACAATGAACTCAAAATAAGTCATAAGTGTATATCTGGGAACTAAAACTATTTAAAAAACTTAGAGAAAAATATAGGAGTAAATCTTTATGAATTTGGGTTAACTCAAGTTTTCTTAGATAGGACCCCAAAAGCAAAAGTGACAAAAACCAAAGAAAAAAAGAAAGAATAATTGGACTTCATCAGAATCAAATAATGTTGTGCTTTAAAAGTTACAGTAAAAAAAGTTAAAAGACTATCCACAGAATGGGAGAAAACATTTACAAATTACATATTTAATAGGGAACATGTATTCAGAATATATAAAGAACATGTACACAACAGTACAAATTCAATAATAAAACCTCAATTAATAAAGACAAATAGCCCAATTAATGAAAGAACAAATGTATGAACAGACATTTCTTAAAAGAAGATATACAAATTACTAGAATCATATTTTTGAAAGTTCAACATCTTTATTTACTATGGAAATGCAAATCAAAGAAATAACATTTCACACTCATTAGGAAAACTACAATAACAGCTAACAATAACAAATGTCGGTGAGGATGTAGAAAAATTGGAACCTTAATATATTGCTAGGGAGATTGTAAAATTGTGCAGCCACTTTGGAAAGCAGTCTAATAGCTCCTCAGAATGTTAAACAGAGTCACCATATAATCTGACAATTCTACTTCTAGGTATATACTCAAGACACATGAAGACATGTATACAAAAAAACATGCAAATGTTCATAGTGGCAATTCATAATAGCAAATTGTGGTATATCCATGTAATGGAATATTATTTGCCAATAAAAAGAAATAAAATACTACCACATACTGTAACATGGATGAACCTGGAAGACATTATGCTAAGTGAAAGAAGCCAGTCACATATTATATGATTTTATATACATGAAATTTATATAGATAGGAAGTTGGTTAGTAGTTGCCTGGGGCTTGGCAACTGGAGGGTGGGGAATGGTTGCTAATAGGCATGAAGTTTCTTTTTGGTGTAATAAAATATTCTATAATTAGATTGTCATGATGATTGTACAACTGTAGGGAATATGCTTTTTAATAAGCTACTGAATTGTACACTTTAAGTGGGAAAATTTTATGCTATGTGAATTCTTTCTATAAGCTAGATTTTTTTTACCTTGTAGCAAATTGGGATAAACACATCTAATGATTAACATCAGATAAAATGGAATAGGAGCCTTAAGTGAAATATAAATAAAATGATAATTGGCGGGGAGGGTGCATTATGAGGCAAGTCCTGTGAGAATCAGACATTTTCATTAAGGGAGTACACTGGATCTAATAAGATTCTTGTAAGATTAATAAATTTTGATATTCAGAAAAGAGAGGTAAAAATATTTCGTGACAGTGGGTCTATTAGGATGGCAAGATTTGGGAGATAGCTAAGCATAGGGGTTTTTTTTGATAAATAGAAAGTGAGAAGTCTAATTTGGCAGGTATGCTGAATGTGATAAGGGTACTAATTATAGAATTTGATATGGAAAAATAGGTTGAAAATCATAAAGTGGAAAAACTGGACTCTTAGAGAAAGGAATACATTTTAGTTCAGTAAATAACAAGAATAATCTAGACACAAAGCACTCATTTTCTTTTAGTCTCAAAATCCTTTAGAATAAGAAGATGAGAGGGGCTCCTGGGTGGCTCAGTCAGTGGGGCGTCTGACTTCAGCTCAGGTCATGATCTCGCACTCCGTGAGTTCGAGCCCCGCGTCGGGCTCTGTGCTGAGCGCTCAGACCCTGGAGCCTGTTTCGCATTCTGTGTCTCCCTCTCTCTCTCTGACCCTCCCCCATTCGTGCTCTGTCTCACTCTGTCTCAAAAATAAATAAACGTTAAAAAAAATAAAAAAAAAAAAGAATAAGAAGATGAGAAAAAGGGAAAGTGCCAATAAAATGTGGGTCTTTTTAACATCACAAATCAGTGCCATCATTGATCTTTCAAGAGAGTAAGACTATCTATTTCTATCTTACAGAAGAGACTGGAGGAAAGAGCATGAGAGAAAAGTGATTGCCCAGTTTGGGGACACAAATATCACTTTTTAATTACTTAGAATTATACAACAAAGGAAAAATTATTTAAGGAGCAGATGTGTTTGTGGTACAAAGTATGGTTTTACCTATGTTGTTACAAGGTTTGAGTGCTAAGTTCATCACATAATATTTATGTTTACAGCCATGCTTAACCTTATAAGTATCCATTATTATACATGTAAAATTTTATAATATCAACTACTCTATTTTTAAAGGGTTAACAGCTTAACACAATTCCTTGCTCTAAGTATAATTTAAAATCCTCATACAGATTTCCAACTGCCCTTTGTAAGATAAACATGTGCAATTAACCTACACCAAAGATATCACAATACAAGCTACATGACAACAATCTCAAGAAGGAGGCTATTATCAGAAATGATTATCCAGTTTCTTCTTAAGTCCAGGATCTCCAAAATTCCCATTTAAGCATTAACTGTAAATTTAACCCTATTAAAATTCTGAGCAAGATATAAAGATTCATATCATCCCTGATGATGAACTTGTATCAAGGTCTTAGCCCATGAAATAAAAAATGAGAAGGACAAAATGCATGTGATTATTGAAAATGGAGGAAATAAAAACTTTTTTCATCTAATATTATTGATTACCAATTAAGTCTAAGAGAATCAATAGACAAGTAAATCTAACAAGTGAATTTGGAAAATTTGCAAACAAATCAATAGCATCCCTATTCTGCCAATAAATATATACAAAATATTAGGGAAAAATAACATTAATAATAGCAACAAACTTACAAGATGTCTAGGAGTAATTGAAAAAATACATGATAAAAATTATAGAAAGAAGTAAAATAAGATCTAAATATATGAAGAACTATGCCAACTCAATGGATGAAATGTGAAATTTTCTAAAAATATCAAATTTGTTCAAGTTAGTCCATAAATTTAATGCAATCCCACTTAAAAGCCCTATAGTTGTTACGTGAAATATGAAAGTTCAAATACCAACAAAAATAAAGAATAACAAGAAAGATTTTCAATAATAAGAAGATGAAGGAAATTCTTTATAAGTAGCTAAAAGAAGTTTAAGCCCTAGTAAATTAAGACACTGTGACTTTTATTCTGGGATAAATGAACAAATCAGTAGAACTTTAAAAAGAACCTAGAATTTTGCACATTTGAAATCTAGAGATATGACAGAAAGGGAAGAGGAAAAAGCATCAGCTAATCAATAAATGGTTCTGGTTCAACTGATTATCTGTACCACATCCCATACAGAAAAGATAGACTTTGTAAAAGTAAGAAGCAAAATTTTAAACTTTTAGAATAATCTCAAGTGATACTTTGTTAAATTGGTAATAGAGAAGGGTTTTGAAGCAGAACTAAAACAAACACAGCCATAAAGGGAAAAGATTGATACATTTGATTACATTAAAAATAGCAACAGTAAAAAAAGAAAAGGGGTATCAGTCCACCATAAACAAAGATGTAGCCTGAGAAATATTTGTAAGTCATAAAATCAACAAAGGAATAATATCCAGAATATATAAAGCACTTCCACAAGTCTAAAGTAAGGGACAAACCACACAATAAAAAAAAAAAAAAATGGGCAAAGGACTTGAAGTCCATTTCACAGAACTTCTCTTACAATTAGAAAAATGAAAATTTGAAAGTATAATATTATATTAATCAGTTTGGAAAAGAACAAAGAGGATGCAAATAAAAACAGATTTCTATACCCAGAGAGTAGACATATAAACAGACAGAACCATGTTAGTAAGGAATTTAGTAATCTATAGGAAAACCAGAATATACACTTCAATCCAATAACTCTACTCCTAGAAAACCTTTAGAGCAGCATTTCTACGAGGAATCACAAACAAGACCATTCATTAACAACATTGTATACAAAGGTCAAGATTGGGAATAACTAGGACATCTGGGTGGCTCAGTTGGTTAAGCATCAGACTTCAGCTCAGATCATAATCTGATGGTTGGTGGGTTTGAGCCCCGCGTCAGGGTCTGCGCTGCCAGCCCGGAGCCTGCTTCAGATCCTGTGTCTTCCTCTCTCTCTGTTCCTCTGTCACTCATGCTCTGTCTCGCTCTCAAAAATAAATAAACATTAAAAAATTAAAAAAGAAAAAGATTTGGAATAACTATCCCTCAATAGGAAACTGAATAAGTAATCTATGGTAGATGGATGTGATTGAATATCATAAAGTTTTTAAACTGGATGAGTTAGAGTTGCATATATCCACATGGATAAATTTCACAAAGTTGAATAAAAATCAATTTAATTTATAAAAGAATAAAGAGCATGGAAATCAATAATATGCATCATTATGGCTGTACATGTGTATGTTAAATGTAGAAACACATAGGAATGGTATATACCAAACTCAAGTTGATGGGTGTGTTGGAGGAAAGACAAGGGGAAAATGGGATTGCAAAGAGATACATAAAGAATTTACAAATATATACAATGTTTTGCCTCTGATAAAAGAAGGTGTGGTGAAAATATGCAGATATTAAAATTATATAAAGCTTGCTATTGGGATATCAGCATTTATTAAGTAATTTTTTTTTTTTATTTTATTTTTGGGACAGAGAGAGACAGAGCATGAACGGGGGAGGGGCAGAGAGAGAGGGAGACACAGAATCGGAAACAGGCTCCAGGCTCCGAGCCATCAGCCCAGAGCCTGACGCGGGGCTCGAACTCACGGACCGCGAGATCGTGACCTGGCTGAAGTCGGACGCTTAACCGACTGCGCCACCCAGGCGCCCCTATTAAGTAATTTTTAAACTGCTTAGTATTTTGAAGTTTTCTCTAATAAAAGTAGAAAATAAATCAGATGGACTTGAGACTTTGAAGTGAGGAGAAAAACAGCAATAAGGATTTAAGCAATAAGGAGTCTAAGGAATTTCAAAATACCAAGAAGAGAGTTGCAAGTTGTAAGATGGAACACCACCACCCACCAACCTAAAAAAAAAAAAAAAAAAAAAAGGGAGAGAGAGAGAGAAAGAAAGAAAGAAAGACAAAAGAAAAAATAAAACCTTAAATAAATGATAAATTTAGGACTCCTTATACAGTCCTTCTTTGATCTCTAGCTCTAACTCAAATTTCTCAGTTTTATTATATTCTTCTTTCAGAAGTTGGTTTAAACCTAGCGTCCTTACTGAACTCTACACTTCCACACATTTATAGTTTTAAATGTGCAAAATCTGGTTTTATAAACAGCAAATATGCCACGCCTCAATCAACTGGAACATGGTAATATAATGCCCCTTTATAGCTCTTAGGGATTAATGAGATGTTTTTAAATGTTTAAGTGTAGATAAAAATACATAATATATTTGAGGTGAATAAAAAAGTATTTTCTTTTGAAAAACATTGACCCAGACAACTGGGGGGGAATATTTCAGTCTCTGACTGAATGAAGATATACTGAACAAATTGGCTCAGTAGAAAAGCATCACCATAAGTGATAAGAAAAATGGACTCTGGCACATTGAACTGGATGAAGAGAGTGCATATTTATGCACCTGCCATGAGTCATTTGTGTGAGACTGCTCTGTGAATGCCATTCAGGATCAGCTTTAACTCTGAAGTTTTCCAAATTAAAAAAAATAAATTATCTATCTATCTATCTATCTATCTATCTGAAATCATCTATTACTTAGAAGGGGAAACTATCGATTCTGATTATCAAAGCATAATGCATATTATGTTGCTTAAAGTGACTTATTACTTGGAGAGCCAATGAATGGAGTGAATGAAGCAGAAGCTAAATTTAATAAGAAGTAAATTAAGTTCAAGGAATACAATGAGTAGTAGGAAATAGTTGGGCTGTATTGTCTCCAAAGATGGATTAAATTCGGGAGGAGAAGGACAGGCAATACCAATGATGCCAAAATCAGAAAGCTAACAAGACAAGAGGTATGTGCCAGGTACAATTAGCTGCCTGTCAGAGTTCATAGAATGCACAGTGTTTAATCCGAAAGCCCTCCTGAGCTCTCTTCTCAAAAGGACATTGGGGGAATAGAGATTCAGAGGTAACAAACACCCTGAAGAACAGACACAAAGGGTTTTCAACCTTAACTGCTTGTTTTGATGTAAAAGACTGGATAAAACTATCTGTGTAGGATGATTTGTCCCATATCTCCAGAAAATTACCTTTAATTGTAGAGTAAAAGTTTAGGAGTTAAAGAATGATAGTGAGAAAACCAGACATCTAAGTCGCCTCTTACATTTATGCTTTGTCACCTACTGTGAAATAAATATAAAGCAATGTAATCACTTTGTAGTGGCATTATGGAGCTTAGTTAGTAAGTGCATGGAAGACCTTGAATAAATTTTCAACGCAAAATTAACATTATTTATTCATTTGGCAAACAGTTTTATAGCACTCACAATGTGCCAAGTTCTGATGTAAGTGCTTTAAAATTATTAGCTCTCTTAATTCTCTTTTTAAAAAAAATTATTTGTTTTGAGAGACAGAGAGAATGAGCGCATGTGCAGGGGAGAAGTGGAAAGGGATGGAGAGAGAGAGAATCCCAAGCAGGTTCCAAGTGCTGTCAGTGCAGAGCCTGATGTGATCTCATGAACCATGGAGTCATGACCTGAGCTGAAATCTAGAGTTGGTTGCTTAACTGACTGAGCTACCCAGGTGCCCCAACTTGCTTAATTCTTATTATAACCCTATTGGATTGATATTATAATATATTATATATTACCAATTGTTACCAATTGTAATTGGTACTATAATATATTATAATATATTCTATATTATAAATTTGAAGCTCACTGCTTAAAGTCAAAAGCTGGTGGGAAGGAAGTTCTATAAGGAAAGGTTTTGCACAGAAATGAAATGAAGGATGAAACAGGAAATGGATAAAGATTACTAGAGAGAAGAAAAAGAGATGAATATCTTAAAGAAGAAATGAGTCCCCCTTCCTTCGGGAACTTTTACTTGTAGTCCAGAATAATAAGGCAGGGAAGCAAGATACCCAACTGTCATACTTTAAAAGGTTTGAATATAAGATTAAAAACTGAATGCAATTTTCAAAGAAGGGGAAAAAGAAGAAAAGCTTAGCTCATTTTCTTTTATGATGACTACTATTAAACACTCATAATAAAGGAGATTTAGTGATGTGGAATCATCAGATTCCATTCTTAGCTGCTGAAATAATGTTGTTAAAATAATTTTATTTAATAATTCATTAATATCACTCTAATCCAGAAATGTTTGAAAGGCCTGGAAAATGGAGTAAAAAACATGGATTATTCCGGATGCCACACACTCTAAACAAACTAAACTATATGTAATATTCAGTGTCTTTCATAGCCATAATAGGAAATACAAATGTCACACAAAGCTGTAATCACACACTCAATGAATTACTCTCTACTAGATGCTGAGAGGTTATGAAGAAAGTTAATACATGTAGTTCTACTCAAAAAGAGTGTACAACCTAGAATTCATGCATGAATAAACCAGGGAACGATTTAAGATTGAGTTAAGATGTGGTATTGTGTAGATTGTATCCATAAAGGCAGCAGTAATTAGATGCATATTGAAGGTATGGGGTTGAACTTATCTGGGCACTGGAGGGAAGTACCGCATTCGCGTTGGAAAGGATGGAGGCAAGATAGAAGGAGCGAACATGAAGAAGAACAAGTGAACAACAAGAAGAAACAATGGTTTGGAGTGTGTTGATTTTCTGGGTTCTAACTCTATCTACTTGACTTTAAGCACATATTTTAACTTCGGCTTCCCATCTTTCAAGTAGAGATAATAACAGCATTTGTTTCAAAAGATTTTCATAAGAATTAAGAGATCAACTTAATCTTGAGAGCCAAGGACAGTGATGGTGAGAAAGGTACAAATAAATACTAACAGTTAATATTATTATTTACAGAGGAATAAATATAAAATTATGAGGTACAATCACAAGTTATTACCACTTGATTCATGATCAGTCATTTCAGTGGTAGGAAACTGTATGTAGTCTAAAGAAATACAGTGATGTTAGCAAAGAGTAATCCACCTCCAAAAAAAAAAAAAAAAAGACATCAAACACCAGTTCTTTGGACTTCACATGCGATGAGACTCTTAGCTGAGAAGTACAGAGGAAGGAAGAAAGAGGGAGGGAACATAGTAAGCCTAAATAGCTGGTAAACTTGAACAGTGCTGAAATAGAATATCCAAACAACTGTCAAACATATAAGAAGCCCTTTTTACTAACCAGATGCTACCAGGCCCGAGCAAACGCAGAAGAGTGTACCCAGCACGAAGCTCTGCTTTGCTTTGACAGGTCTGATTTATGAAACAGATGATTTGTTATTTATTGATCAGAGACTGATTCTACTCGCTGAGTTAACAAGAAGCTTGATAAAAGGCAATTATGCATCTCATTTGGTTATGAGCAAAAATAGTGTCTATTGGCTTGCTGTGTCAACTGACTTTGATGCTACAACATCCAGATGTTCAACATGTGCAAACTTCAAAAACAAAACAAAACAAAACACCAAACAAAACAAAACAGGCCTCTTCTGCCACAAAAGAGGAGAAAACATTTAAAATATGTCCCATGGAAAAATAACTCATCAGAAACACACAATATATTCTGAAATACATTTTGAAACTGAAAATAAGAAAGATTCACTGAATTAATTATTTTTTATTCTTTCATTTATTTATTGAGGGCTCTCCATGTTGAAGGGATTGTGTGAAGCACTGTATTGACATTTAAAATGTTCTACATGCAAATACAGAGTTCCAGGAAATTGCTAATTCAAATAAAGTTTCACCAACATGCTCAAAGCAATCCTGATACTTTTTCATCTTCTACAGAATCAAAGCTCCTATTAAGTTAATTATTTTTCACTCTTGGCGTCATAACACAGTTGCCATTTGTTCTGTCTTATTCAGGAAATTCCTTCAGCTTTCTTGTTCTCTCCAATCAGTCCAGCGGAAAGCTACATATGACTGGGTTTTGAGATAAGACACATGACTACTCAGTCTGGAAGCATGGAAGTTTTAGATTCCAGTTTAGTGCATTTTAAATCTGATGCTGATATTTGCACAATATCAGTTGTGCCACATAATGATTTTGTATTTTTCCAGAAGCTATTAATGATGGAAAACATTAACCCCTTCTTTGTTGCTTGAGGATTTATGTTTTTCTCCCCTTTTCTAAGTGTGCTCTAAAAACAGGGAAAAGAATGAACTGATTATATGAAGTTATTAGGTGTTAAATTGTTTCTTTTTCACCAATTTTTCTGGGAATGACCTTATCCAAGAAGGAGTGGTAAATATATTTGATGAAGGTAATTTAGCCTCTCTTAATTCATTTGGGTTTGTATTAGAAGCAGATTTTCATTTTCTTTTCACAGTTGTCTCAGAAATAGATGGCATTAAGTTATCACCCTTGGCCTTTCAGTTTAACAAAACTAGTTAAACAAACACCACATCATGGGTAATACAATCATTATCGCTCTAAGAGCACTAAGTTGTAAGGTTGATAGCAAAAATCTTATGCAATTATAATGAACTGCCACATTCGAGTATTGTCACAAAGAGGATTATCTTCAAAAGCAAAGTTCCCTGGAAGCCAGAGATTCACCAACTTGTTAGTCTTGATTAGAAAGTACAGTGGAGTATGGCACAAAGTATATGGACTAAGGAATTCGTCGAGCTTGGATTTGATTCTCAGCTATTCCTCTTAAGGTAGCCTAGACTATTATTTCTGAATATGTTCCATCAGTTTGGGATTGTGACTCCTATACTTAACGTTTGGGGGATTGATGTTTAGAGTGTGCATTCTAACAAGATAAGCTTATAAACACAGCCAGCACAACGCTGGCCTCTGGTAAATATTTAGAAAGAAAAATCTTAACTTTTTTTTTCTTAATAGTTTTATAAAATTATGGAGATTAAGTGGATAATTAAAAAAATAATAATCAAAAAAATAATAAAAATAATTAAAATAAATAATAATAATTATAATTAATATATCATTATTAATATAATTATTAATTATATTAATATTAATAAAAATTATACAATATATTTAATATATAAATATATAATATTAATAAAAATTAATTTTATTAATATATAATATATTATTAATATATAATAATATATTATTAATAATAATTATAAATAATAAATAATAAATAATCAAAAAATAATAATCAAAAAAAAAGCCAAAGCAATGAGAATTTCATTAGTGCCATATTAATTGGCCTTAGCTTTTGGGGGGAATAATACCACTCTTAATCAGTCCACATTTTGATTGGATGCAAAAATCACCCAAATTTCAGAATTTGGTCTTGCATCTCTAGAAAGTAAGCCAACACATTCAATTCATTTGCAAATTTTCTGACACTTCATACAATATTATTTATTTTTGTAGTTTGAATGAAATTAACTTGTTGGTAAATATAGAACATTTAGGATCACTTTGCTGAAGATTATTTTTTAGTTGTCCACACCCATTTACTCATTCAAAACACTTATCAAGTACCTATTTTATGTAAGACAAATGGAAATAACAACACTGTTTTTGAACTCTGTGAAATACTGCTTAAATTGATGGGCATGCCCCAACCTTCTAATTTGAGTATGTTTATATTTCTCCTTGAGCATCAAGAGAAAATTATCACCCATTATAGGCAAGCACTCTGTTGTTTGCTTTTCTTATATTATCTAATTTAATTTTTCAATAACACTATAGGATCAGTGTTACTGACCACATTTAACAGGTAAGGAGGTGAAGTTCAGTGAAGTTAAGTTTTACATATTTAAGATTATACATTTATTGGCAAAGTTGAGCTTCAACTCAGGGTAAGTCACTAAAGCTGAATCTTTTACTGAGAACCTTGCTGTTCTAGGGTCTGGTGAGAGGGGAGGAAAATGTGTCGTTAGTACTTTTTGACCCTAAGGGCCTAGAATTTCAAGAAATTTGAAGGTGAAGTCAATTGGAGAAGAATCAAAATAAATTGGCCAAAATCAAAACCGGTCAGAAATGCCAGTTCAGTGAAATCTATCACTGTATATTTTGTACTTTTAATTATACTTTTCTCATAATTTATTGTAGAAACAATCCCTGACCGTATAGCCTTTGGAAGAGTACATTCATTTAATTATCAAATGTTCACTGACTCTCTGCTATCTGGACATTTGACCACACATTTAAGTTTTGGTTATTTGTAAATGAGCAAAAATATCTTTATTGTATACTTGTGGAATTTTTTCTGAGTTGTGGGTTATTTTTTATTTTTTAAAAATTTTATTTATTTATTTTTGAGAGAGAGCGACACACACACACACACACACACACACACACACACACAGAAGCAGCAGAGAGGCAGTGAGAGAGAGAGAAGAGGGAGACAATCCCAAGCAGGTTCCGTGCTGTCCATGCAGAGCCCGAGGTGGGCTAACCATAAGATCATCACCTGAGCCTAAGAGTCCAATGCTTAGCTAACTCAGCCACCCAGGCACCCCTGGGTTATTTTAATCTGAGTGATCAGTGAATCACTAGCTAGAGAATGGGTGGCACTTGTTTCTAGTAGCAAACATTTTCTAGAGAATTCTCCAAGTTTGGCCTGGCTGAAGTGGTTTGGAGTCTTCCTTTACAGACCAGCATAATGGCTGCTGCTAGTGTTGTGCTCACATAGGTCCTACGGAGGAGGCAAAAATAGCATGAGGTGTAGGTAGGCCCCACCTGCAGTAACTTTACCATCTAGATAAAATAGATTTTGCTGAAATATAAACAGAACACTATTTACACGGATTGATCTTCCACTTTTCAACATACTTTTAACTTACCTTCTCATAACACTCATCTTGTTCTTCCAACATAACTATTCGTCACATGGCTGTCTCTTTGTCTGACTTCTCTCTTTGCGGATAAAAATCATAGAAAGGTAGAAGATACAAAGTCACCCATCTTTGCAACCCCGGTCTTCAGCAGTGTCTAGCATTCTATGAATGAATGAAGAAATTTATGATTCTTAAATTGAATGATATTTGTGTGCATCTTCCTTTACCTATTGGCTTATAATTTCATTGAAAATAGAGACCATGCCTAAAGCCCATTATATTTCTTTCTAAATTCAAAGTCCTGGAATAAATTACTGTATGTATTAAGTGTTTAAGTATAATCCATCAATCATAGTTATTGAGAAGGCCCATTAAGATTTGTAGACTATTAAGAACAGACTATTCCCATTCTTGCTTCCCTGTGTGACCTTGAATTAATTATCTGATATCAGTCTCTATATCCTAGTGTACTTTCCCCTAAGAGTTAAGGAGTGCAAAGCTGAAGATAATCTAAATTATTATTACTTAAAAAATGTTATAACTAAATAGTGCTTTGACCACAACCTGGACATTATTTGTGTTCTCCTACCATCTAAAAGTCCCAGAATTTGTGCATGGGGGAATAAAAGAATCAAAAAAGACAAACTTAGATTTAGCTAAAGTTTGAACAATAGAAAGCAAACGAATATAAACAAGTTAAAAGCCCAGAAAGTTCCATTTCCCATGCCATAATGTTCTACTCCCAAAGAAAATGTCACAAAATGAAGCATCACATTTATATTCCTGAGAATAATATTACCATACAAAAAAAATGATCTATTTTTTAAAGTATTTGTGAATTTGATCAAAGGTAAAATTTGAAAATAGCTTTTCACTAAGGAAAAGGACATATTCTGCCTCCAGTCAAAATATTCATTTTTAAAAGAACAAATTAGCAGATACTGAAGGAATAAATAACATTTGTATGTGTGTGTGTGGCATAAATAGGCATCTCTAGCAACTATTCTGTATATGACTGGTGGAAAAATCTTTCAAATTCTCAGGCTATTATTAAATATTACCTTAAGTGAGAATCAAACTAATCTAAAACATACATTAAATGTCAAATTAAATCAAAACAATGTCACTGCAAATTCAAAACATGGCCAGAAAAGCTATGGCTTAGAAAGTACAATAAACCGTCACGGGGTGAATTCTATACATAAAGCAGATCACCCAATCTGAAGAAATAATACAAACTACAGAGGCAGCTCTCTGACAGGTTTCTCCCATTTTAATGAAACAAGTTTCCGTAGAAAACTTAAAAGATTAAAAACTCACAACAAAATAACTCCCATACATTTTTCTTAGGGCTGTCTCCACAGCCCCAAATGAAGTAGAGATTTGGCAGTTCTCCCATAATGGAATCAGTGGGGAGACAGTCAGGCTAAATGGGACAGAAAAACTCTGCATTTTCTAGATTAGTTGTCTAGCTTGAGGAAATAAACCAAATATTGGCTAAATCTCCAGTTCATGTATAGTGGGTAGACATATACAAATCCCAACTATGTTTGGCTCTAGAGTAATAACCAGTTTCCAGAAACAACACATTCAGCTTCAGCAGCTCTGACAGTAAATTCCATCTTGTATTGGAGTTATGCTATTTTTCATGGTCTAAGAAAACCTATAAAAGATATTAGAACAGTTTTTTGATAATGAAATTCTTTATGACACCCAATTTATCGATTAATTCATTATGAAACAGCTACACTAAAACAGCTCTAGGATATCTATTTAGAGAGATGGTTATGTATGGGAAATGTCAATGGCTAAAAAGCAAACAGTGGTATCTTTATGACCTATTTGTTCAGAGGAGAAAAAGTGAGTATGTCAAATCTGAGAACATTAGACATATAATTTCAAATTTTTCATTGAAAATAAGTTAATGTTGCTTGTTTAAAAGGCAATTATATTTGCTGTTAAACTGAGTTAAATATTTCAGAAATTTCACTTTAAAAACTGTATATACTAAATGATTCTCATTTTAAAACTATTTCAAGGATTGCATAATTTTGTATTATTAATAAATATTAAGTTATGCAATGCCTAAGGGAGTCAGTCGTTTTGCCTAGAAAGCAAAGAAAAGATGCAGAAAAAAAATGTGAAAGTAATTTTGCTGAAGTCATATCACCAGTTTGTCTAACTGGTATTGTTACGTAGTCACACATATGCGTCATATGTGCACAACTGATCATGGATATTGGCAAGAAATTTGATGTCTTGCTAGTGATGAACTTAATCCCAATTAGTTAATTCTATCCTTGAACTATATATATATATATATATATATATATATATATATATGTATGTATATATATATATATGTAGTTTTCAGAATATTTCCTTTATTTGTTGTGTGACTTTTTATCTTAAAGTGTCTGTGATAGACATTTCTCTGTTAATCAGGGGGTAAATGTGAGTCCTATTACTGAGCAAAAGAACCCAAACAGACTGTGACTTTTTTACTCTGGCTGACTAATTTGTGGCAGATAACTCATTTGATTGCATTAGGAAGGATTAGGAAATATATTTAGTACAAAGAAGAGATGGCTAAAGATAAATCATGGGCTTAGGCTGTGTCATAGTCTCATCTGCTCCCTAAAATAAAATTAACTTAGTCTTACATCATTTATATCCTCCTCATCATATATGATTGACTAAAACTGTTATGAACAAGCTATGGAAAGTATTGGAGCTTCCAACTTAGACCTATTTCAAGAGGATAATAAATATTGATGCCACCATGTTGTGTACACATAAAAAATGCCAAACACATGTGTACAATATCCCCAAGGGTATTGATGAAGCTTCCCCCCCAAACATATTCAAGAAAATAAAGCAAATTGTGCAGAACAAGATGAGGCAGGCTGAAGGGTTCTATGTAATCTCCAGCACACCGACTGTGTCCCAAACATGAAGCCATCTTAGACCATGAGTTAGTGAGAGTATTGTATGGTGAAGTGATTCTCACAATTTGTTAAAAAGATAGATTGTTTAGAATTGGTATTTAAGCTCATTAGTGACAATTTATTTCTTGTTTGTGTTG
Organism: Panthera uncia; assembly: GCF_023721935.1. Taxonomy (NCBI): domain Eukaryota; kingdom Metazoa; phylum Chordata; class Mammalia; order Carnivora; family Felidae; genus Panthera; species Panthera uncia. The sequence goes on from NW_026057585.1 coordinate 36,524,108, forward strand.
TAACTGATGTCCTTCAACTTGCCTGTTGCAATTCTTTGAACACTCAGGAAAAGAAAGATACTCTAGAAAGATACTACCTATATGGCTAAAATACAGTGGAATGTGAATGAATTGTGATTTGGTTCTTGAAACCGCTTAGGGAAGACAGTTCCTTTGCCCAAGGGATTGAGAGAGTTGGCAACCATTGTTATTATGAAAGAGAGGAGGAGGATTCAAAGACAAAGTGACGTGAGAGTGGAAATGAAAGTAATATTTCAAGGAAGGAAGATAGGGGAAGCCAACATGTCAAATCATGCAAGGAGTTTCAGTGGAATGAAAATCGATAGGAATTCATTGGATTTATTAACTAGATGTTCAAAAAATACTTATTTTAATCAATGTTACTACTCTCTTGACATTAATACTTAATTCCAACCGTTCCTACAATCCATAAACCTTGTTCTTCACCGTCCTTCCATTCAGAATTAAGCCTTTGTCTTTTGTACTCATTTTGTTTTTATCTGTAGCAATGTTTCTCAAAGTCTGCCTTGATTTATACATAGGTATATATTTTGTGCATGACTATCTCCTCCACTAACAGAAACTTTGAACAAAAATCATGACTTCCCTGATCTCAGGGGTAGAACTAAAAAATGCTGTCTAGGTTGGTTTCTATTTCTTCATGTTTTTCCATTTCACATGCATCCAGTTTTCCCAACGGGATGATAGTGGAAATGAATAGAAAAGTAGAGAAAATATGTCAGGTTTATGGTGGTGGCTACAGGGAAGTGCAGGAAGCTGTCTCACCTCCAGTACAAAAATAGCTCACTGAGCCTCTGTTGTGGTTTCCGAAAAGCAATATAGACACATCAGAAATAACCAGGCAGAAATTATCTTTATGGATTCAGGATAGTCAATTTGTGCTTGGCAGTTACGTTCATTATACTTTATCTGCTCAGGAATCACAGACAGCTGAAAATACACAGACTTAGAATTTAGGCATCAGAAACCAGAGGGAATAGATTTTCACCCTAAGAATGACCATTTTGTCAAATGGGACGACCTGCTTTATGAGGGGTGGATGGTTATTATAGAGAATTCTTGAATTGAGAAAATGGGTATCCTTTAAACTCTCTTTTTTTAATTATTTTTTTTAAAGTTCATTTATTTTTTTAGAGAGAAAGAGATAGAGCACGAGTGGGGAAGGGGCAGAGAGATTGGGAGACACAGAATCTGAAGCAGGCTCCAGGCTCTGAGCTGATGGCACAGAGCCCGATGCAGGGACTCAAAATCACGAACTGTGAGATCATGACCTGAGCCGAAGTTGGATGCTTAACCGACTGAGCCACCCAGGCGCCCCTAAACTCTTTTTTTACACTAATATTCTTTTAAGGTGTACTATTTTGAAGTTGACACAACATTTATATTTAGACAATTCCAAGGAAAAATTAGAGAAGTTGCTAGATATAGAGATTTGAAAATAATTTTTTTAACTAATTTACAATTTATTTACTCAGTCATCCAACAAGTATATAGTTAGCACCTTTTTGTGCCAGGCATTAGTTTATTCCTGGGAATACAACAGTATACAAAATAGACAAAGTTCATGTCCTCAAGGGGCTCACAGTTAAGAGAGAAAATGTTCTTTGCATTTCTTAATAGGTCTTATCAGAAGTAAAGATACATATACCCTTAAACAACAAAAGTTTGAACAGAAGTTAATATTTTTTTAATGTTTATTTATTTATTTTGAGAGAGAGAGAGAAGAGAGCAGAGAGAGCACATGGGAGTGGGGGTCGGGGGAGAGGGCAGAGAATCCCAAGCAGGCTCCACAGTCTGTGCCCAATGCACAGCTTAATCTCACTGGACCAGGAGATCATGACCTGAGCTGAGCTGAGCTGAACTGAAATTAAGGGTGGATCACTTAAGCTGCTGAGCCATCCAGGTGGCCCAAAAGTTTATATGTGGTCTTTTTGATAAATACGGTACTGCAAATGTATTTTTTCTTTGTTATGTATGTTTTTGTTTTTCTTTGTTATGTATGTTTTCTTTGTTACCTTTTCTCTAGTTTATCATAATGAAATATATAATTTTTATACCATACAACATATGTATTAATTGACAAGTTATGTTATTGCTAAGGTTTCTGTGAGCTATTAAGTTTTGGGGGAATCAAAAGTTACACACAGATTTTGGACTGCATGGAGTAGGGGCCCCTACCCCACGGTCCCTACCCCATGCTGTTCAAGAGTCAACTGCATAACTATATCCCTCTGCCAAACATATCAGTTCTGTGTCACTCTCTGCCTAAATATTCACTGGCCAGTTGAAAAACATAATAAAAGTAACAAAACACAAATGCAAAGAGAAAGTTTAGCTAAAGAAATTACAGAAAGATTGCATTTAGAAGAGATACAGAAATAATATGAATTATTGAAGTTCTTCATTATTATTATTTTTTTATCCTGCCAACAACTATGTGAGCTGTTTATCATTGAGTTTAACTGACTTTTCTACAATGATATCCCTAATCATTTTAGAGACAGAAATGTAATCCATGGTCTTTTCTTTGAGCCATAATCTACTTTACTGACTTTTAATAATATGCATGCTTTTTTATTCACTACTAAATTCACAGATTATAGCAACCAAGAGGGGGAAATTTTTTTACCCATCTTAGTATTTAATTAAACTTTTTTTTAAAAAAAACATAAGACAATCATATATTATTTTGGTTTAGGAACTCAAAAAAAAGCAGGAGGATAACTTGATAGGAATAGAATCAGTAGAATAAGATGCCTGGAAAGACCTTTGAGATTTCCAAGTGTTAGTTTTCTCAGGATCTTTGGGGTTGCATTGACCGTTTCCAGGGATCTATAAAGTTAAAACTATTTTTATAATAATACCAGGATATTGTTTGCCTTTCTACCTCTCATTCCCTTACAAGTGTATGGTAGAGTTTTCCAGACATTAACATGTGATCATGCAATTAGATTGAATGCAGAAACAGGTATGAGAATACAATTGTCTTCTTTGAAGCAAGATATTAAAGAGATTTGCAAAAATGTGAAGCAATGCTATTTTCTAACTAGTTTTTAAAAACATAGATCTTATTTCAAAAATAGTATTTATATTTGTTATTACTATGCTTAAATGGATAAGTAATATAGTTTAAAATTTTCTATTTGATTTTGTAATTTAGTAAATATCAGTAGCTATAACCCATATAGACAAAAGTTCTCTTGGGTCATTAGTAATATTTAAGAGTGATTTAAGTAGCCCTAAGATGAACAAATATAAGAACTACAGTCTTAGTAAAATTTCTTGCCTGTGTAATGAATTCTGAGTACCACACTCCAAGCTGTTCTTTTCTTCTAGTGAATAGACCTCGTCCCTTCTCAAAGCAGACCTATCCTTTTTCAGGCTTGGTAATCAGTATTTTCTTATACTGAATCAAAACCTCTTCCTTTTAGTTTTCAACCACTGATCCAGGCTCTATCACTTAGAGCAAGGGAAAGTTTACTGCATTAATTCTTAACATTTAATGGAGTGAAACTTTTTTTTGGACACTTGTTTTACATTGTTGGCTATTGTTAAGTGTTGGGCCACTTTCCTTCACTCTGTTCATCTACCTATGCAATTGGAGCTTTGTAAAAGTGTGCAAGTCTATATTTTATTCTATTTATATTATATTTTATTGTCTGAAATTACTTCATTGGCTAGACCTTTATTCTAGTATGAAGCTACTATATCTAAATTTACAGTAACTGTGATTGGAATGTTTCTTAAATTTTATCTCAGTGTCACTAAAAAAATTTTGAAACAGTTTTTATCCAGAAATAAATTTAAAGTAGTTTGACACTCTTGATGGGGGATTTGATTGTGACTGGCCAAAAGCCAGGTAGTTGTCAAATGGATATTGGCAATAGATAAAAAATAAAATCTCTTGCTATTTCTGTTTTTGCCTCTGAACATAAATATTATACTTCTTTTCTCAGCTAAATGCACAGATTGTAAGGACAAGGCATTATTTTGTAGGAAGTAAATGATGGGTAATTCCACCATTAAATTATTCTTTATTAACAAATACAACCATTTTTCAATTTAAATTTCAGTCGTTAATTACTCACAGATTAATTAGCTAACTTCTGTGCCAAATACAAAGAACTTATTTTTTAAAAAGACAAGAGTTTTCTTAAACTATACTGTTTTCTTTTATTTTTCTGACATTAGATGTCTGCAGATGTTATTGTGAGCTTAAAAAAATATATGACTTTCAGGGCTAAGTATTAGAAAAAGGACATATAACATGACATTACTTTCCTATTTCAGTGTGAGTTCCCTGGCAATTCAAAGTGGAAACCCACAGGGTAACCACAGGAGGTAACACCTTCCTGGATCAATATTTGTGCATCAGATGTTATAAGAATGTTTTGTAAGGTTCATAAATAAAGGACTCTCTTTTTTTTTATCCCCCCCAACACTCAGAAAATGAATTAAAAGGAATGTGGCTGTCAAGGGACTTGCCTTTTCTGGAGCAAATAACCAACCAAAGGAAGGCTTTAAATTAGTCAATTAAAGGCAAATGTTAGTGAAAAAGAATGCCAGAAATGTTCCTTCTTTGAGGAGCACTTTCTTCCCAGTCAATTGGTGGTTTCATAAAAGCTGTGTCATACCAAAGAAATCAAATCCACAAACCTTTTCTAAGTGTCAAGTTTGATTCAATTCCATTCAACAAACATTCATTAAGTACCTACTATTTACCAGTACCAGAATTATGCTACAATCTACATTTGGAATCATGAATAAAACAAAGCCTGGCCTCTATGATCTTACAGTCTGGTGAGGGAGCCAGACAACAGCAAAAAATGTTTTCATAACTTGATAATCTCTGGATTTGCCAGAGGCAACAATGACTGGATGGAGTGTTGCAAAATGATGTGAAACAAGAAGGGAGGGGCATTCTGGAAAAGGCAATAAGCTAAGAAAAATATATTGTTGACAGCATCATGCCCTTGAGGGACCATGAGAGGCTAAAACTGACTATGGGAGAAGACTGAGAAGGTTCTAAAGGACAATTTGAGGTAGCCTCACAGGGCATGCCGAACAGCCAAGTCCAATAAGGGTTGTAAACCACAGATGAGTTTTCAGCAGGGAGTAATGTGATTAGGCTAAGCCTCATTAATAGGTAATAGGAAGATTGTCCCTAACAACTTTGCCTGGTCCCGGATCAGAGATCAGGTGTGCCACATCAGTACCATAAAGCAGAAGTGGGAGCTCCTCAGTTAGAAGGGGTTGGCAGTGAAACTGGGCCTTATTCATTTACTCATGGCATATTCAAAAGTAGTGCTTTGTTAAGTGGATTTCCAAATTCTATTATCTTAAATAATAGAATTATAATACTTTCTAATGAGATGGGATTGACCTTGAAAATCTACTGTACTAAAAAAAGATTTTCTGGTTACCTCATGGCAAAGTACTTAAAAAGAGCAATGGACTCATGACCCAGTGAAGTATATTCCAGGGGTGCAAAACTAGTCCAACATTAGGAAATCAATTAATATAATTCATCATTTAATAGTTCAAAGAAAAAAAGCATGATCATCTCTAAAGTTGCCAAAACCACATTTAACAAGATTTATCATAGTAACTTTACAGTAGAAAAAGTTGGCAGATTCCACCACCTTAGACAAGTGATCAAGATTAATGCCATAAGTAATAGAACATACCAACATCATGTACCTCTTAATATCATGCAATGAGAATAGTGGTATTCTTCACCTGAAGCTATAATCTCAATCTAATTATGAAAAAATATCAGAAAAAATCCAAAGTGAGGTACATTCTACAAAATAATTGATTCATTCGGAGAGCCTGGGTGTCTCAGTCAGTTGAACGTCCAACTTAGGCTCATGTCATGATCTCATGGTTAGTGAGTCCTAGCCCCGCGTTGGGGTCTGTGCTGACAGCTCAGAGCCTGGAGCCTGCTTCAGATTCTGTGTCTCCCTCTCTCTCTGCCCCTCCCATGCTCACGCTCTGTCTCTCTCTGTCTCTTTCTGGAAAATAAATATATACTAAATTTTTTTTTAATTGTCTAATTATCCTCAAAAGTGTCAAGGTCATTAAAGACAAGGAAAGGCTGAGAAAATGCCACAGATTAAGAGACTAGGAGACATGGCCACTAAACACCTGGTAAAATCTTGGATTAAATCCTGGAGCAGAATAAGAACATTAGTGGAAGAACTTTTGAAATCTAAATACAGAATATAGCTCAGTCAATAACAGTATATCAATGTTAAACTCTTAATTTTGATAAATGTACCATGGTGTATAAGATGTTAACATTAGAAGAAACTAGATGAAAAATTCAAGAGGTTTCTTCATACTCTCTTGAAATTCTTCTGTAAATCTAAAATTTATTCAAATAACTTTTCTTTAAAAAACCCCATCAAGCTGTATACTAAAAATTGGTGAATTTAATTGTATGTAAATTATACCTCAATGAACATAATCTTTAAAAAGAAATTGTTAATTTTGTTAGATTATCTTAAAAAATATTTATCTACTAGATTTACATTCTTAAGTATTTGTAGATAAATGACATGATATTTGGGATCCATTTTAAAATACTTGAATCAAAGAGCAGTTATAGACAAAACAAAAATTGTTGAAGTTGGGTGACTGATACAAAAGAATTCTTTATACTATTTTCTCTACTTTTGTGAAAGTTTAACATTTCCACAATATAAAATTTTTAGTCATTGAATGTTTTCATTTATCAAAAAAACAAGAGTTTCAAATTGATGATTTTTATTATAATTACAAGTAGTTGTCAAGAGCATGTATTCTAGCAAATATTTTTGAAAAAAATAAATATATCCGATTATTCCCTTCAAGGTAAAGATGATATTTTTAAAAGTCAGAAACTATTCATTAAAAAAAAAATGTGTTATGGAAACAGCATTGAGAATGTCTGGAAATGTTTTCATTGTTATATGATTTTGTAAATGAAAATGGTGTTTGTCTCTCATTAAAATTCTCATATCTGAATGTTTTTAAAAGTTGGAAACAGAGTTTTTAAGCTATTTTTAGAAAATCTTTCAGTGACAGATTATATTAGGTATTAAAAAATCCTTTGCAAGGAGAACTGGTTTGTATCAAAGAAAATAGACATTAAAATAACATTTTAAAGATAAATTTCAGAATATTTTTGAGAGGGGATGAATTTACTAAAAGTGTATTTTCCCCATGGATCTATAGATATTTAGAAATATTTTTTTCAACTGTAACACCCATTTAAACTGGATTTATCAAGACCTTTAAATCACTATATCAAAGAGATTTAAAACAAAATTAAAAACATAATTAAGCACATTCAGTTACATGGCTAAAAATAAAAATTATTTTAGAGAAAAAAAATATTTTTGGCATCAATAATAAAACAGTTATTGCAACCTTTCTTAATTTTTCATTTTATTTGTGGGTCATAAGATATGCAGTATATTGTCCAGTAGTGCCTGCATGCAATTTTTAAACATGGATTTCTATTTCTGCAAATATGGTGTACTAAATCACCTGAAAAGTCTTTTTCTATAGAATGCCTAGAAGAGGTAGATGTCATATAACAAATATCCTTTTAAATATATTGCCTTAAGCCCCAGAAAATAAAGGTGACAGTTGAGATTAAAATAAAAAATAAAAAAAAAATTTAAAAAAAAGGAGAGATCTTAAAAGCTGAGTGGAAAGTGGGTAAGGGGGCCCTGTGCCAGCTCTTTGTAAACCCAGATCTTGTGATAATGCCTGTGTAGAAATGGGAAATGACACCACCATCTATGTGAATCAGACTCTTTGATGGGTAAAGTAGGAGAGATATGACCAGCATCCCAGGAAGACCACAAGGAAGCTTGTGCCTCTCAGCCTAGAGTGTAGAGAAAGAAAAAGTAACGTTGTCCTTGAGAGTTTCTAACTACAGTCATATCCAGTACATAGGTTTGTAACCAGACTCTATACTGAATTTTTGCTGCCTAGTAATCCTGGAATGCCCCAAGACAAGAAATCAGCATAACAAGTTGTCTCAGGCCAGTTGTATCCTTGGAATTCTGGCAGAAGCAAAAGCCATGCTTTGGGGAGACATGCCCTCCACTTAAGTTTTATAGGATCCTACAGAAAAAGTTTCACTGGAGATGTGCAAAAATATCAAAATCATGCAACACATGAAAAATATTTACTCATGACAGAAAGTCAACAGATAAAATAAGCAGAAGGTTTAGACCACCCAAGAACTTCACATAATAGAACAGTTGGAGAGTCTATAAGAAATCATTAAATTCATAAAGACAAAATCAAAAAGTCTTAAAATTTATAAAAAAGAAGGAAATAAAAACAAATGAAATACATAACATAATAAAATGTTTTTATTATGATATGTCAGGGCACCAGGGTGACTTACTTGGTTAAGCACTCAACTCTTGATTTCAGCTCAGGTCATGAGTTCAAGTCCTGTGTTGGGCTCCTCACTGAGTGTGGAGCCTGGTTGGGATTCTCTCTGTCCTTCTTTCTCTGCCCCTGCCTTGCTCATGCTCTCTGACTCTCTCTCAAAATAAATAAACACTTTAAAATAACGAACATATGTCAAAGAATAAAAGAAAACTTCTAGAATTTGAAAATACAGCATTACAGTATAATTTATATGTAAAAATATAGACCTATGGGGGAATGGTGAAACATTTTTACTGTAGTGTTGCACAACCAAAATGTTTAGAGTTACCTAGTTCACAGAATTAGGGCAAGTAACAAAGTGTGGAGTAGACTGCGAATAAAAGCTAATGTAAAATGCATGACTTGTATAAAGAGGCATGGCTTATACAGTTCTGCCAATATTTGGCATGGGATATTTGGACACAGTGTTACTGCCATATATTGTTTTCTCATGAGAAATGGTAAATTCTAAATTTTTATGTAAAATTTAACAATTTTTAAATATTAGTAATGATTTCAAATCCTTCTTAAACACTATATGGACCTAAAGAAATTTAACAATGGCTATCACGTAGCACTTCTTATTTGAAGAGCTGGTCAAAGAGGAACTATAGAAAGAGAAAGAATGGTCAGAAGCCCAAGAATTGAAGCTGAGATTTTTCAGGTAGGAATGTGTTCAGTGTGGTAGGAAGAGAAAAGGGTAAGGGGTTGAATTTATTCCACTCCATTTTGAAATGTGTGCGTTAGTGATTTTTAGAGAAAAGTTTTAGTGTTTGATAACTAAAAACACATGTCAGTGAACTGAGAAATAATTATTAATCGGGAAAATAGAGTTGACATGTATCATCTACATTAGGCTGGGAAAAGAGGTACTGACTCAAGGTCAGAAGAGGATTATTTGCTTATCGTGTGTGTGTGTGTGTGTGTGTGTGTGTGTGTGTGTAAAGAAGGAAAGAGACTAGAGCATGCTTATAGTGTAAGGGCAAAGATCCGATGGGGAGAGAGAGAAAAAGGAAGTAATTTTTGAGGTAGATCAATTCCAAATTACCGGTCTTCAGTTATGAGAAGAGCCCTTCTTCTCCAAAAATACAGAAAAGGATGAGCACTCTTATAAATATCTGTAGGAAGTGGTAAATCCATTTGGATCCTGATTACTTCTGTTTTCTTGATAAACTAGGAGACAAAATTAACAGTTGGTGAGGGTTAGGGATCATCCTTGAAGACTAGACACGTTTGCTGTATTGACGGAAAGCTTTAAAGAGCAAAGAAGAATTGGAGAAAACGGGCACTGATGTAGACAAATCTGTTGTGAAATCTGAGGTAATTAAAACGAACCAACTACTACAAGGTTAAAAAAATCAAACAGTGAGGAATAGTATACCATAAAAATGACTCTTGACACAACTCTCCAATCATTATGTTTGTATACCTACACATATATTCCCTTAGAATCTTACCTCAAAAGGTAAACACTAAATAATTTATTGAATCTTATATCACTAAAACATGGTTTTTGCCTGTATAAATAATACACATATACTATTAAAAATGGCATAAAAATTGCATTAAAGCAAGTAAGGTAAGTCCAAGAATAGAGTCAGGGTACTATGAAAATCCAAAGAACAGATCTGTAACTAAAACATATTGGAACAGAAAATACTTTTATAAAAATTGACGACTAAGCTGAAGACCAAATAATTAATATAATTTAGCAAGATGAGGTTTGAACACTTTTTTTCCCAGTCAGAAGACAAAGGCCTAAAAAGTCCTATTGGCAAGAGAAAGTATGATTTATGTGGTCAGACTCAGATATTGCTCCAAAGTCGCATGTTGCGTGTCTTCAATGCCTGTTAATGATTCCTTCATGTATTATGTTTCCAACAGAATGTTTTTATTGATTATCAACAGTGTATTAAGCACTGTGCTAGGAACTACAGATATAATAATGAATAAGCCAGGCATGATACCTGTCTTCCTAGAAGTTGGACTTATAGGGAGAAAATTAAATAAGCAGTTATAATCATGCATGTTAATCTCATAGTTTCTTTATCCCCTCAACTACAATGAGCATTTCTTCTACTCCACCCACTGAGATTCATCACCATCCCTGCCTAGATTCTCAGTTTGATTTAGCAGACTTTTTTATCCATTATTTTCCAATTCTTTGACATTCTGCCACCTTCCTCACCCTACCATGCTCACAAACAATTTCTTAGATCCGTAGAAACAGTCATCCTACCAATTACTTCATTCCCTCCCAGTTGTTGTTTGGTCCTGGCCTCTCCTACTTCTCTGTCCATCTTGGGCTGCGTGGACTACAATTTAAATCACTCCCTCACTAGCACTTTCAATAACCATGAGTATTCATCCTTAGGCCTAATTGCCTAGTAAAAAACTGAATTGTAATTCAGCTTGAACTCTGCCATCTCATGTAGGAAGCTGAATGCAAGAAGACTTCACACAACCATGAAGATTTTTGTTAGAACAAATTTATGTTCTTTAACCTTAGCTGGATTCATGGCATAACTCACCAACCATAGTGTGGTGACACTATGTTGAAATATATTAATTTTCTATCTTAGAGTTCCTTTACCACGACTTTCTGTCTAATGAGCCAGAGTCACCCAGGAGCACTGTGATAAGTATTTTGCAAGGAGAAAAAAGAAAATCAATATTTAGCCTTTTACCTTAAAATTGGGCTTTTGAAGCTCATTTATGAAAAAAATACAGCTGTGAAAATGAAGACTTATGATTTATAAAAGTAAGGATTTTTAGTAAGAAGACAACCACTAAAACCATTTTGCAAATGAAAAAGCATAATTCAGTAACAGCCGGTCATATTATCAAAGGTAATTAGTAGATTAAGAAGAAAACAGATGAAGAGTTGGGCTACAGTGTGAATCACAAGGAAGCACAATGTGAGAATCGCTGTGCCTTGTGCTGAGGGATACCGTAAGCTCCTGGGGCTCTCTGGAGAAGGCACATGTCAACAGCTAACTGCATATCACCTCTCTAAGGTTTCACAAGCATCTGTGCTTTGAGACATCCCAAGATCATCCAAATACTCCCACTCTCACCCAATTCCAAAGCTCCTGATACCTATAGGCATCAAGGATCAGTAAGAGGGACTTTAGATGGCCAGAGAAGGCATGGAGGTATGGAAGGGAAAGCCCCCGGCACGTGTCTTTTCTTGGATTAAATGGAAACAGCTCAAGATTTCCTCCCAAATCCAAGAGAATAGGTAAATCCCGTCCTTCACTATACAGTCATAGGATCTGGCACATCGTAAATATCTATTGAATAAACACATGTGTAAATGAATATATGGAAATATGATGAAAGTCTAGTTCTAAAAAGTGATATTTGGGGAACTGACAGATGGTCAGGAGATGAATAGGATGAAGAAGGATAAAGGGGCTATAGCTGGATAACAAGACATCAGAGGAAGGTTTTATATGAGAGTGGAGGAAGAGCTGCTCTAGAAATTAACAGGTTCCAGGTGTATGATTAGTAGGGGCAATTATTGGTATGGAATGAACACACATATCAGACATCTGTATGCACATAAATGAATGCATTTATTGAACCAACAGTAATGGGGAGTGGGGATAATGAAAAAAGGCAAGGATATGGAATAGCTATGCATTCATCTAATAAACATACATTGGACACAATATATTCCAGGCATCCAGTTAGCCTCTAGGAAAAGGCAACAAACCAAACAGATGTGATTCCTGTCCTCTCGTGACTTACCATCTATTGAAGAAAACTACCATTAGACAAATTGATTCAAGTTGTATTTATGCATAATGTTAATTGTGAAAATATCTGTGAGGTAGAACAGAGTGACATTTGAAAGCATTGTAAGGAAGTTGAGGAAGATTTCTCTAGGAAAAGGACCAATGAGCTCAGGCCGAAGGAAGGGAAAGGAGTTAGCCAGGCATAGAGAGTTCAGAACTTTCCATTTCTTTCGACCAAGGTTAAAACGATAATGTACTGGCAGGTGGAAAACAAGCTGAAGGAACTTGTCCCAGTCAGAGCAAATATACATATGTATGCATACATATACAAACACACATGCACATGCATGTATATATAATATGTTATAATGATAAATATAAATATATATCATGTGCCATATATAGCCTCATATACACATCTAGAAATGGGTTTATTAAGAGAATTCATTCTTATGAAAGGTAGTAGCTGGTGGAATAGCCCATGAGAAGCCATTATTTTTGCATCTGGTGCCAAGCAGGTAGATGGGAAAGAAAGATAGTGAAGTAAGTAGCAACAAGGACACACTGCAGCCCACAAGAGTGAGCTACAGCTCATGCTTTCCAACTGGAATCTTTTGTTCCTCTCACCTTCTCCAAGCGTCCACTGATGAATATTGGTGACCTAGAAAAAGCTGGCTCACTTTCTTACTGTGCCAAGCACACACCTGACCCAAGATTCATAGAAGTTGAAGGGCGATCAGGTGAGCGCTGGGGAATTTTCAGGTACAGCCGCTGCCCCACATCAACAAGGTAAGCGGGGAGATTTGTGGGAATTTGCTTTGCGCGGCAATTCAGCTCATGCCCTGCACCAGTCTTCCAAAGACGAAATGAATGTGGCTGCTGCTTCGCATGTCCCCTTCGAAATCCCATGCATGCCCACAGGGATGCAGGGAGGGAGATTCTGAGAAATATATTTCCGGCTTAGATAAGCTGACACAATACAAATCTATAGTACTGATCCTTATTATTAAAAAACAATCTTCCTGGAGGTCTTTAAGGATAGAAGAGACAGTTGAATAACTCTTATTGCTAGGAACTGAAGGTGGGAAGATGAGAGACTTGGCCACTTGCCCTGCAGCTGGAATGAGAGCAGACTCAGCTATAAGACAAACAGACAGAGAATATTAAAGTTATAGTAATTCTAGTGTTAGAATGGAGGACGGCTCTGTGATCCAGATCTCTTACTAGGATGGGGTATTCTGTCAAATAGAGCTGACCAGGCTAGTCTCTAAAGGAAATGGGGGAAGAAGGGAACTAAAGACAACCATAATCACATCAATTTGATAAAGTTCATCTGGGGAATACCACAAAGAAATACAAGAGTTTTATGCAGCCAGATCATGTTTCCCGTAACCCCTCCAAAAATCCGTTCCTTCTTGAAGCATCTCTAAACTAACCCCACTTGGCTTTTCGTTTCAATCGCCCTAAAGTTCTTCCTGTCCACTTCCTTGAATACTGAACACTTACTAAATGTCTCTTTACGGCTGCGGGCTTCCATCTGGCAGATGTTTCTGTCACTCGGGTTTATAATTTTATAGGTCTACCTTGCGTCTTCATGGGGCTGTAACCTCCTCAAGAGCAGCACTGGGCTTCTTGTTCCCTTTATAATATTCCTTTGGATCTTACTCTCCACATGTGGGTCCCTCTGAAAATGTTATTGACTTCCTGATTAAAGGATTGTCCTATTTGGAGGAACTATTGGTCCAATCTGAACATTCTGACAAAACCTTGCTTTCAAACTGCTGAAACAATGTCATAAAAGGTAGTAGCCTTCTAGGTAAAAGGTACTTAAGGAGTTGTTATCATGGAAACTTATAATTTTGATGTGAGATATTCTTTTTTTTAACGTTTATTTATTTTTGAGAGACAGAGAGACTGACCCAGAGCAAGGAGTGGCAGAAAGAGAGGGAGATAGAATCCAAAGCTGGCTCCAGGCTCTGAACTGTCAGCTCAGAGCCTGACGTGGAGCTTGAACCCATGAACTGAGAGATCATGACCTGAGCCAAAGTCGGTTGCTTAATCGACTGAGCCATACAGCTGCCCCAATGTGAGAAATTTAAATCCAAACTGAATCTTTTTGTTTGTTTTGGTTTATTATATCAGCACATCTTTATTATCATATTCTTTTCTTAAAGTTTGCACCCCTTTCCCAAAGAAAGTTTCTGTGAACTTTGCAAGAAGAAAGATCTGCCCCATTTACTCTGCCTGAGGTACTGCTGGTAAGTCTTACTTCTGGATTATCACTGGGTTTTGAACCTATTGCCACTTTCTCTATAAAGTCTTTCCTCCTTCTTCCCCATCAGATGTCAGTTCTCCTTTCTGATCTCATAGGATATAATATATATGCATATATTATATGTTCTACCTCTACTGAACTTCTTGCTCTGTATTCTGCATCCTGACTGGTACCTTTTCTATGTGGTAAACAGGCCACCATAGCTGGGCGCTTGTGTTTGAATGAAGGGATGTTGTAAACCACCTACCATCACAGATCATATATGCTTTATCTCTGTACCTAGAGCCATCCAATTTTTTTTGAGGGATGACAAAAATGAGGATAATAAAGTAAACTGGATCCTGGGAAAACAAATGTCCTCCATCAAACCAAAATAGTAATGAATTAGATAGTTCCTGATCGCGGGGAATGCCAGGGGTAGGCGAGAGACATGTGTGCTGTTCCTGGTCTCAGCATATCTCATTCCATCGTCTAGTAGTTGTATAACCTTGAATTTGTGAATTCATCTCTCTGAGTTTTATTCTCTTTTGGATAGAAATATCACTACCAAGTTCATAATGATGTTATAATGGATACATAAGTTATCATGTAAAATAACTAAAATATCACAAAGCACTTAGGGGCTCAAAGCTTATAAATGTTAATTCCATCTATAACGCCCCTTTAACTTTTCTGTTCCCAGACAAATGCTAGTCATTTCTAAGCGCCCAAGTCAAATCCCATTTTTTTCCTGAAAGTCAACCTCATATACACATGATTGCTCTTTTCTTTACAAGTCTAATGTACTTGAAATATTTCCCAATGTGTTTCAACTTTTGAAGAGGATTTCTTTCAATGTCAAAAGAGGTTTTTCCCCACATGATCATAATTGTTTTAAGAATTCATTAATTTAGGCAATGAATATTGACAAAAAAACCTATACAGGTAATTAAAATCATCATTAGTTACAACATCATTGCACATAAAGGAAAACTCTCTTTGTAAACGTATGCAATTGTGTATTTACTCAATAGTCATGCCTAGAACACATGAAGATTTATTGGCTCCGTGAAAAACTCCAAACAGTCATCACCCGGCTTCATCTCTCCATGTCTACCCTCCTTACTCTTCTCCTAAATCTATCTGTGCTCATATTATTGGGTCCACAGTTTGTTAGTAACTGAACTATATTTTTTCCACTGGTTAGTACCTGCGTACTTTATTTACACATATGCCCCATTTGTTTAATAATTATTTTTAAAATGTTGAATATGGATTTCATGATGGCAGTGAATTTATATAGTTTACTTCTTTGTCTACTCACTATCAGCCACGTGTGGTAGTGATGTTCAATAAATACTGAATGAGTGGATGGGTGGATGGGTGGATGAATCTCCAATATATTTTGTCCTAAATATAAGAAATATAAGATTTTATTAGTTAAGATGGCCGACATCAAGAAAAGTATGTTCAAATTTGGATGAGCTGGGATAGGAATTTAGGGAGATACTCTAATTCTGACTCTTCGAAGAGCAAATGTCAAAGTGAGATTAATTGTGCCAGGATTTTATTGGGGAAATATTTGCAAGAATATGGAAGGAACCAGAAAAACCTAGGAGAATTGTCACATTGGGATGTGGGGTTAATTCCAAATGAAAGAGCAAGAAAAGGAAAGCTGGGCTGGAGGGAAGTATCCTAGATTGCGATATGGTAGAAGGAAAGTTTGGCGAGGCCAGTAGGGGGCTCCTCAAGCCAAAGGCGGAGGACAAAGGAGTCTCCTCTCTCCCGGAAGGGGGCCCATGCTTCCTTCAGGCTGCTCAGAGTCAGTGACTCTGTTAACGTCCCTGCGGCGCGTGTAGCAGTCACTGGCTGTGAGCAGCCTGAAGGAAGCCTAGCCTCAGAGCAAATGTGGCAATAGATTTCTGCGTGCAGCCTCTGGGGTCCGTCTGCAGGGTGTAGTCTCATGTATGTCACAGGTGGTTCGTGGTGGAGCACGCACCCAGTAAAATAAATTAATTCAGTTTACTATGCAAGTGGCTTACAAACATTTTCTTTGTACCTGCCACTGCCTGATATATGTGCATAATACCTGCCACTGTGCATGGACCTATAGACATACATTTTTGTGTGTGGGAAACCCTCCTTCCAAATACGAAGTTTTACTTTATTTTAACTCAGTTTAACTTACCTCAACTGTAATGTATGAATGCCAGGCTATTTATTCTGTGGATGTTTCCAGAAGACAAATTTTCTCTGAGCTTTAGTTTCTCTATGTAAAAAAATTATAGATAAGCCTGCCTGGTCTTTAGAAGTCTCTTACTTCTGGAGTGCCTGGGTGGCTCAGTCAGTTGGGTATCTGACTTCAGCTCAGGTCATGATCGCCTGGTTTGTGAGTTCAAGCCCCATGTCAGGCTCTGTGCTGACAGCTCAGAGCCTGGAGCCTGCTTTGGACTCTGTCTCACTCTCTCTGCCCCTCCCCTGCTTGTGTGCTCGCTCTCTCTCTCTGTCTCTCTCTCTTCTCTCTCTCAGAAATAATAAGTGATTAAACTTAAAAAAAGTCTCTTACTTCTATTGAAGGGGACTAACATTGTTGAATGCCTACTCAACTGGTTTGTACCATGAAATTTCAAAACATATTGTATTTAATTCTTCAAAAAAATCATTTGAGTAGATATTGGAAGTGTTATTGTCTTCATTTGGACAGATAAGAATTCAGACAAACTTGCCCAAAGTCATAGACCTAGTAGTGGATCTAGGATTCAAAGTAAATCTGAATGAGTTCTTCATGCTTTCTGAGTCAAAGAGAGAGAGAGAGAGAAGAGAGAGACTCAGGTTCCAGATTCCTCCTGTTAATCAAAAATAGTCACAGCTAGGGGCGCCTGGGTGGCACAGTCGGTTAAGCGTCCGACTTCAGCCAGGTCACGATCTCGCGGTCTGTGAGTTCGAGCCCCGCGTCAGGCTCTGGGCTGATGGCTCGGAGCCTGGAGCCTGTTTCCGATTCTGTGTCTCCCTCTCTCTCTGCCCCTCCCCCGTTCATGCTCTGTCTCTCTCTGTCCCAAAAATAAATAAAAAACGTTGAAAAAAAAATTAAAAAAAAAATAGTCACAGCTACAATAGCAGTGGTTCTCAAATTTTAAATCACATAACAGCATTCAGGGAGCTAGATTAAAATGAGTTTAAATAAACTTACCCCTCTCACATTGAATGCTGGATGAACCTTCAAATCTTCATTTGAAGAGGTCCTCAAAGAGATGATGATGCAGGTGGCCTGAAGGACCATGTCTTAGAAAATATGGGTGCAGTATACACTGCAGTTAAGTAGTAAGTAAATAAAAGAAACAGAAGACTGAGTTATTGCTTCAGGATAACAAAGAACAAAGCTAATAAGGACTATGAAGTTACCACAAGACTGTTCTACACACCTTTACCCTACTCCCCATACATATACTTTCAACCTTTTTCTTCTGAAATTGCTTCCAGATATCTACCCTAAGGAAATAAAAACTGATTCATGGAAGAAACGTTTACATAAAAAGCTTATCATGATTGTTATATGACATATTATGCTCATTTTATATCATAACAATCCTATATAGTATTCTAATTCAATTTATCCCTATATTTCATATGTAATAAAAATACTGGAAGAATGTACATCAACTTATTAAGGATGGTCGCTCACCAGTGATGGCATTATAGGGATTTTTATTTCCTCTGTAACTTCCAGTGATTTCTAAATGCTCAACAAGGCTCACGTATGACCTTTGTATTAAGAATAGTTCTTTAAAAATTTGTTAAAATTTCTTTGACAAGTTTTTCTGAGTATTTGAATGTACAGTGTACAATCCTGAAACATCAGAGCAGCATACTTGACAGAAAGTTTCACTGACACGTATATTCAGACAAAGGAGTTATTCCAATCTACAGAGATAATCAAACAGTGACATTGATTTCTACAATGTTTTTGAAAATAAGTTCATTTTTCTTCTACAATATGCTCTGATTTAATGAATATTTAACTATGTGTAACGAATACAACTAATTACAGTAGTTTTCCTATAAGGTTATTAAAATACTAACCGGAGTGTCTTGGGAGAATTCTCAATGCCCATTTCTACATCAAATACTTTTTTTTCTATCATTGTTTTCCAAAGAGCACAGTCTGTTTTTGAGATCTAGTAAAGAATTTTCTCAGTGGAGAAAAAAAATGGCAGATTTCATTATTTTGATGTTTCCTTTTTAATTTGCATCCTTAAAGAAGTGTTACTTCATTCCAATTCATGAGTTTACTCGTTTGCATTAAGTTCGATGTGTCTAGAATTTCATGACAGTGCATTTAAACTATTCAGTCACATCTACCTCTTCTGGGAAATTTTGACATCTTTCTGTAGTGTGCTTGTAAATTTTTTGTGGTTTTCCC
Source organism: Panthera uncia (assembly GCF_023721935.1). Classification (NCBI taxonomy): domain Eukaryota; kingdom Metazoa; phylum Chordata; class Mammalia; order Carnivora; family Felidae; genus Panthera; species Panthera uncia. The sequence continues at coordinate 36,542,979 of NW_026057585.1, forward strand.
TTTCAAATTCGGTAATAGATCATCAAGCCTTTGAATATGGTAGCTCTGGCAGTTGTCAAAGCAAAAAGCCATATATGTTTCCAAATATAACTGATGTTTTTCCAGTGAAACACAAGTTTCTATTTAATGAAGAGTAAATTAATCACATTATTTTTTCTGTATTTCAGAGGAGTGAATTACTACAATTAAATTATTCATGTAGATTAGATCATTTAAACAGTAACAGCTATAGCATTCAGAAATATATTAAGAAATCTATTTGGAAATTTAAATCCTAGAAATATAATTGAGAAGCATCTTCCCCAGAGGAAATACATGAGCACCAAATAAGATTAGAGTACTTCTAAATAATGGAGATTCTGATAATTATTTCTCCAACCTGAATATTTCCAAACTGAATAGTAAACCCTGAAAAGTGATAGTTATTTATTTTATTTCTGATCTTATCTATGCACGAACACCTTCCTTCATTATTTGATATTCATTAAGTACCCACACTAAGTTAGACTTGTATCAGTCATACCTGCAATATAACCATGTTGGAGCACCTGAGCATAGGTCAAAACCATCCAGTATCATACACATACGAATGAGATATTGTACAGTTCTTTAGTAGCCATATAGCCTTTATCTTCCCCTCTGTTTTGGTTTGTTTTCAGGTAAGAAAAAGAGATCTTGCACTTTCTGAATAAGATAATCTTGAGCCTATATACTATGTTTTATTTTATCACCTATGTATATGTGAAAAACTTATTTAACCTGAGTTCCAATTTCCTTATACACAGAAAAGAAAATAATATACACCGCTTTACTGAATTGTTGAGAAGATTAAATTTAAGTTTTGTAAAGTACTCATGCAAAATGAATATATGCAAGGATAATTAGGATCATTTTTTTTGTATTAGCAAAGATTATACACAGTCCAAATATACATCAGTAAGAAATTAATAACATACATGCAATAAAGTATTACATAGCCATGAAAAAGAAAAAACTTACATATTGATATCAAATTATCTCCAATATAGAACAGCATATGAAAAAAAACGTGCCAGAAGAATGTTTGTAATACACCAATGGAAATCATTTTTTTAATGTTTATTTATGTATATTGAGAGAGAGAGAGAGAAAGTTTGAGCAAGGGAGGGGCAGAGAAAGAGGAGGAAAGAGAATTGCAAGCAGGCTCCACGTTCAACATGGAACCCAAAGTGGGGCTTGATCCCATGACCGACCACAGGATCATGACCTGAGCTGATATCAAGAGTCGGATGCTTAACCAACTGAGCAACCCACATGCCCCTAAAGGGAATCATTTATTCAAGAATTTTGCCTTCAGTCTATTTTTCATGTGTGAAACCTCTAATATGTTAAAATGTATTCATTTCTTTAAGGCATTTTTGATAGTTTTAAAATTAGAAATAATTATCTAAAGTCCACACCATATTAAAATATTGATTTACCAAAAATATTGTTTATATTCTTTTTACAGTCACTTCAGTTTAATATCTGAATATTCGGAATATGTCAGGGTTCTTATAAAAATTGCCATTATCATGTAATTATAAACTTGAGACTATATAAAATATAATTCTCCAGAAACACTTATTTGGGACTTCTACAAATTGGTTACTTGACACAATGGGGCCATTCACACTTATCATGTAACATCAACCTTAAGAAACTTTTGAAAGCATTTGCTAAGAAGAATGGCTATTTTAGAGGTACTGGTGAGAATTATGCAGATTAATTGTTCATACTAGGTAAGAATAAACCCTTAGACTATGTGAATTGATTAGATGATTAGACCAATCTAGATAAATTTCTAATTTTCCAGGTGCTAATCTATGTTGTATATGGTCAATTATAGCAAATTATTTCATGCCAAGAAAAGTAGGTGAACAGGGCAGGGAAGACTGTAGCATTTAGGGACTGTTTGCTCTTAGTTTGAGAGATTGAGGGATGTTTCTCAAAAGTAGTTTGACATAAAATTACTAACTAAAACCTGCAGACGTCCCGACATATTCCTTTCTTCAGTCTTTAAAAATTTTAAGATTTCATATTTTGAACAAAAGTGCAACTTCCAACTTCTTTGCCATATTAAATACAAAAAAGAAAATAATTTTTCTGAAGTTTTATTTCATCTCTTTTTTTCCCATATGCCAGCTTTTCAGGTAGCTTGGTAAGTTCAATTTTTTTCTGGAAAAATTCTTGGAACAAATTTGAATATTTTCAGAATCAAGTAGCACTTTTACTATGTGAAATTACTTTAAACATTTTTTTAACACAGAAATGTTTCACTTTAAGGATACTAGATTGGGCTGCCTGGGTGGCTCAGTTGGTTGAGCATCCAACTTTGGCTTAGGTCATCATCTCACAGCTGGTGAGTTCAAGCCCTGCATCAGGCTCTGTGCTGATAGCTCGAAGCCTGGAGCCTGCTTTGGATTCTGTGTCTCCCTCTCTCTCTGTCCCTAACCCACTCACACTCTATCTCTGTCTCTCTCAAAAATAAGTAAACATTTTTTTAAAAAAGGATACTAGATAAAATACCAAAGGTACAGAAGAGATCATTTGCAATATGTCTTATTCGAGAAACAAGAGGATTTAGTGTCATACAAATATGTTCTCCATAAGATGACTTAAAAATGTTTATTTATTTATTTTGATAGAGAAAAGGAGAATGTGAGTGAGGAAGGGGCAGAGAGAGAGGGAGAGAAAGAATCTTAAGCAGGCTCCACACTCAGCGTGGAGCCCAACACAGGGCTCAATCTCACAACCTTGAGATCATGACCTGAGCCAAAATCAAGAGTTGGTCGCTTAACCAACTGAGCCACCTAGGTGCCCCAAAATGACTTTAAATATTGAGTTGCTAGGGTATATTTAAAATAGGGTGCCTGGGTGACTCAGTTGGTTGAGTGCTGGACTCTTGATTTTGGCTCAGGACATGATCCCGGACTTATGGGATCAAGCCCCGGCTTCTGTGCTGAGTGTGGAGCCTGCTTAGGATTCTCTCTCTTTCTCTCCTTCTGCCCCTCTCCCCAACTTACACATGCTCTCTTGCTCTGTCCCTCTAAAATTAAGAAAAATTCTTTAATTAAAAAAATAAAATAAAGGAAAGTAAAATAAAATAAAATTTATTATGCACACTCTTGGTTTACTCATTTATTGGGGTTAAATATATGAATAAATAACCATGCCATTTAAGGAGGGAAATTTGTTTCCCATAAATTAGTCAACTCTACCTTAATATAATATATATATATATATATATATATAAACTTAACATATATATATAAACCATACATATATATATGGAAACTTTTGTTTTAAACACATATTTGAGGTAAACTGTGTTTTTTTTCAAGTTTATGTATGTATTTTGAGAGAGAGAGAGAGTATGTTCTCAAGTGCGTGTGTGATCAGGGGAGGGGCAAAGAGAGAGAGGGAGAGAGAATCCTAAGAAGACTGTGCGGTCAGCTCAGAGCTGGTGGTGAGGCTCGATCTCACAAATATGATCAAGACCTGAGCCGAAAATGAGTTGGATGCTTAACCGACTGAGCAACCCAGGGGTCTTGAGGTACACTGTGTTGTTTTTTTTTTAATAACACACTGTGTGTTTAATATAGTTGTCTTTTCTTTCTGTTTACTGTAGGTGTGTGTGTTTCCTAAAACGTGTGATTGAAAGAGAAAATCTAACTAGACTCCATTTTCATATATATATTGAGGAAGGCACTAAAATTTTTCAGATGATTCATTTGGAAGATTTCTCACTTTTGCAAGCAAAAAATAGTTTATTTTAAGATCTCTGTAGCATTCTCAACTCATTTGGTAGTGAAAGAGCTTTGGAGAGAGACGTATTCTCTTAAAGAAAGTCAGTTCTACCAAAATGTCCAAATGTGTTCATCGACCTTATAAATAAAGCTAAGATAGAAATAAATAAATTTGAAAAATAAAGCTAAGATAGAAATAGAACAATGATTTGAAAAAAGGGTATTGGTAGTTGTAGGATGAAATCTGTATGAGTATTGAGGAACCAGTAAAACTTCTAGAGGTCAAATGCTATTTTGAAAGACTCCTTGAAAATGAAACAAATGCCTGTTTCACGTACTTTAAATATATAATGTAGAGAGAAGTACACACTATCATTTAGCTCCTTTCTGGTTAACTCCTCTTAAAGCTGCAGATGTTTGATGAGGAATGTAAGTTCCATTTAATACTCGGCTAAGCAAACCATAATGGATATAATACACTAGATTTTGGATTATCTACAACTCCATAGCAGACAACTGAAAATTTATATGCTACAAAATATAGCACTGTATTTAGTTGTTTCAGAGTTACAGAAACATCACTAGCTCTCCTAATTGAGGTAACCAGGTGATTCCCTGGAGAAATTGTTAATTGTGGAGGATCTACAGACAGGAGGGTGTATTTTACAAACGCATCCTTAGAGAACATCTACGATGTCTCATAATATAATTGATTGTAATAAACTATATTTCAAACATGTTGCAAAATCCAAGGGAATGCTTTAGTAGTCAAAACAGAAACATTATTCCAAGAAAAACGAATCTTCAAACATGTTTCATATGAAGGCACTACAAAATATATCCTTCTAATATCTCAAATCTCTAGAAATTCAAAATCCCATCAGGTTTCTTAGAGTTGCGGAGAAAAGCTATTAACTTTCATTTCTTTTCAAGACCGTGTATTTGTGTAGGTCACTTTTTAATTTAAACTGCTTACCTAACCTATAAAATGCAGTTAAACTGAGCAATTGTTATCAATCACGACTCTAGAAATGTAACCTTTACTTTTATTTTTATTACTTGTTCAAAATGTAAAACTTTATTCAAATGTCACATTTTCCCTACCCCCCTTTTCATGAAAAGAAAAGCTGTTTTACTAAATAGTATAAAAACCATCTATCAATGCTTATTATTGCTGAAACTGTGGGAAGCTTTACTCTAAATTTCAAAATGCACAGTAGCCTTCTGTTGTCTATTTACCTATAAAATGTGGTCTGTACATGTTGTTTCGCTCTTGTGGAAACCATTGTAATCACAATGTATACCTGAAGTCTAAAACACTAATTAATAAAATATTTGCAGAGAAGATGTTTAACACCTTAATACTGTAGAGTTTTCCCGAGGCAGATACCTAAAGTAAAGTAGAGATATGTTTCTACCTTCTGAGGACAGATTTTCAAGTTGCATGATTTAAAAATAATATGTTGTTATAAAGAAAGCATTATTCAATATCCAAATCCAGAATCATTTACATACATACTATAATAAAATGCCTTCAAATTCAGAATAAACATTCAGGTAGTATGAATATTGATTTTAAGATGCATAGGAACAAAAATAGAACATTTTAGGAGATTTTTAAAAATAGGAAGATTATTTTTTATGACCCAGAGCCAGAAAGAGGTGAAGCAAAATTTTCAGAAAAGATGAAATTTGGAGCTAAGAGAGTCTAAGAATCATTGATTCCGTTGAAGACACCCAAAAATAACAAGTATGATCTCCTTAGAACATAGAATTTAGAAGTTTCTTGTCAATACTAAAAACTTCACTGTAATGCGCATTGTACAATCTAGTTTAAGTGTTATCACTGGCCATTTCTCTTTACTTTTCATAAAAATACATTTGCAAAGGAAAGGACTCCACATCTTACAGTTCCATCATGCAGACTATGTCTACGCTAAAGAAAAAAAAATGTTCAATTTCTTTAAAATAAGTACAAGAGTATCAGTCAACTATTATCTATATTGGAGGGAATTCTTGGTTATCCAGTTTGTATTCAGTAAACGTCTTTCTATTAACTACCCTTTTATTTTACAAATTTTTAATTTAAAGTCTACTATGTGGCACTTGGAAGTCCACAATGAACAAAAGAGACTAAAGTTCCTATCTCAAGGAGCTTATATTTTAGTGGGGGGAAAGGAACAGAAAGTGTTGAGGATGGGATGGTTCAAACTTTAGCCACTAGGTCTCTAGGGCTGATGTCACTGAGAAAGTCATGTTTGAGTAAAGATCTGAAGAAAGTGGGGAGCCAACAATGTGGATATCTGGAGGATCTGGTCAGAAGGAACAGTAAGGGCGAGGATCCTGAGTCAGAGACCTGGCAGTATTTTTGGAGGAAAACTGTAGAGGCCACTGTGGTTGAAGCTGAGTAAGAGAGGAGAGTAGGAGACAGGCAAGGGCACCAGATTGTCCAATGATTTATAGATTCTTATAAGGTTTATGCTTTCTCTTTGAGACAAGAAGCTATTGAAGAGGAGCAGGATAATTAACTTTGTATTTAAAGGATTACTTTTGGGGCTGGGATAAGAACAGATTTCAAGAGACCAAGTACTGAAGCAGAAAAATGACTTAAGAGACAACTGAACTAATCTGGGTGAGGACAACAAAAACTTGGACCAGAATGATACTAATGGAGTACTGTGAAGTATTTGAATGTTTAAACATATTGTGGAGATGGGACCAATGAGATTTCCAGATGATCTAGATGAGACAGGTGGGACAAAGAAAGCAGTCAAGGAGATTTTTTGACGGGTGGTAAGAGTCATTAGCATACAGATTATATTTAAAGCCATGAAAACTGATAAAGTTACCAATGATATAGTGTGACAGAAAAGAGAAGTTGTTCAAGGACTAAGCCTTGCTTATTCTTTTGCAGGTTCAAGAGAGTAAGGAGAAATATCAGGGGATAAAAGTGCTTGATTGTTTCAGTACCTAATAATATAGTTTATAATTTACATTATCCAGGAAATAATTCATTAATTATTTTTTGGCTTTGTTGATTAATTATTTGAATAAGTTGGCCAAATGGAAAAATCTGTATTTTATTTATTTTTTAAAATTTTTAATTGTTTATTTTATTTATTTTAGAAGAGAGAGAGAGCAGGGAAGGGGAAGAGAGAAAAGGAGAGAGAGAATTCCAAGCAGGCTTCACCTGTCAGAGCAGAGTCCAGCGTGGGGTTTGAACTCACAAATCATGAGATCATGACCTGAGCTGAAATCAATAGTGGGGCACTTAACTGACGGAGCCCCCAAGGTGTTCCAAAATCTCTATTTTAAAATGAAAAGCAATCTTAGTCTACTAGGGAGACAGACACGCAGACTGATGATCATACGACTACAGCATGGTGCTGAAGGAGCTGTGATAGAACTATAAACAATGTGTGGTGAGGACAGAGTGATTTGTCTTAATTAGACTGGGGATTTTGTGTAAGCCATATTTGATAAAGTTGATTTGGACTGTTTTAAAGGAGTTATCAATTGTTTAATGGGCACACAATATTTAATGAACAATAACACCATATGCAATAGTTTAGAAACATGAAATAACCGATCCTATGTCTGAAGTAACGTATACATGTGAAGGAAGATGGCAAAAATGAGACTAGAAATATAGGTAGAGCCTACAGTTAGTGGAAGATTTTTTTTATCCTTAATCCATTTTGAGTTTATTTTTGTGTATGATGTTAGAAAGTGGTCCAGTTTCATTCTTTTGCATGTGGCTATCCAGTTTTCCCAGCACCATTTACTGAAGAGATTGCTTTTTCCCCATTGTATAGTCTTGCTTCCTTTGTCATAGATTAATTGACCACATAAACATAGGTTTGTTTCTGGGCTCTCTCTATTCTGTTCCATTGATATAAGTGTCTATTATACTCCAGTGCCATACTGTTTTGATTACTACAGCTTTGTAGTGTATCTTAAAACTCCAGAATTAAGATAGAGCTTTGTTTTTCTTTCTCAAGATTGCTTTGGAATTTCAGGTTTTTTTGTGGTTCTGTACAAATTTTAATGTTATTTTTTCTAGTTTTGTGAACAATGTTGTTGGTATTTTGACAAGGAATGATTTGAATCTGTAGTTTGCTTTGGGAAGTGTGGACATTTTAACAAAATTAATTCTTCCAATCCATGAGCATGGAATATTTTTCCAATTTCTTGTGTCCTCTTCAATTCCTTTCATCAATGTTTTATAGTTTTCGGACTTGAAGCCATAAAAATCCTAGAATAATTACACAGGCAGTAATTTCTCTGACACTAGTCATAGCAGTACTATTCTAAATATGTGTTTCGAGGCAGAGGGGGGAGGCAAAATTAAATTATTGGGACTACACCAAAATAAAAAGCTTTTGCATAGCAAAGGAAACCATCAACAAAACAAAAAGGCAACCTACTAAATGGGAGAAGACATTTGCAAATGACATATCCCATAAGTAGTTAGTATACAAAATATATAAAGAACTCCACATTAAAAAACTAATTTAAAAAATGGGCAGAGGACCTAAAAAGACATTTTTCCAAAAAAGACATTACAAATAGCCAATAGATATGAAAAAATGCTCAACATCACTCATCATCAGGGAAATGCAAAGTGAAACCACAATGAGATATGACCTTACACCTGTCAGAATGACTAAAATAAAACAGACAAGAAATAACTTGCCGGTAAAGATGTGGAGAAAAAGAAACGTTTGTACACTATTGATGGGAATGTAAATTGGTACAGTCACTATAGAAAACAGTGTGGAGGTCCCTCAAACAATTAAAAATAGAAATACATATGATCCAATAATTCTCCTATTGGGTATTTACTCAAAGAAAATGAAGACATTTATTTGAAAAGATACACATATCCCTATGTTTATTGAAGTATTATTTACAATAGCCAAGATATGGAAACAACCCAAGTGTCCATCGATAAATGAATGGATATGGAAGAAGTGGAATATTACATAGCCATAAAAAGGGATAAGATCATGCTATTTGTGACAACATGTATGGACCTAAGGGTATTATGTTAAATGAAATAAGTCAGACTAGGAAAGATAAATACCATATGATTTCATTCATATGTCAAATCTAAAAAAAATTAATAAATAAACAAAAAGCAGAAACAGACCTATAAATATAGAGAACAAACTGATGGTTGTCGGAGAGAAGGAGATGGGGAGATGGGGAATATGGGTGAAGGGAAGAGGGAAATACAGGCTTCCAGCTGTGGAATGAATAAGTCTTGTGAATAAAAGACACAGCATAGGGTTAGTCAGTGGTATTGTAATAGCGTTGTATGGGCAGAGATGGCAGCTACATTTACGGTAAGCATAGCATAATGTGTAAACTTGCTGAATCACTGTATTGTATACCTGAAACTAACATAGCATTGCATGTCAGCTATTTTCAAATATAAGAATTAAAAAAATATATCCTTAAAATTTTGGTGACCATGGATTTGCACTTTTTAATTGAAGACAGCTTTATTGATGTAAAATAGGTATCAAATAAACGGCCATACTTATCATGTATAACTTAACTAGTTTTGACATAGTATGCACCCATACATCCATGGCCACAATCAAGCTAATAAACTAATCACTTGGCCCAAAAGTTTCCTCTCACCCTCTATAATCCTTCCCTCACACTCCTTTCCAACATGTTTTTAGAATATCACAGTTTGTAGGATGGCTGAATCAGTCAGGATTCTCCAAAGAAACAGAACCAATCAGATATATGAAGATATATTCATATATAAGGAGACTCCTGTTACCGTGGGAGTTGTGAAGTCCTATTACCTGCTGTGTGCTGTGCAAACTGGAGAGCCAGGAGAGCTGGTGGTATGATTCAGGCAAGGTGTGAGAACCCAAGTGACGGGGCTTCTGGTGTAGGCCCTGGCGGTCCAAGAGCCAGGAGCTTCAATGTCTGAGGGCAGAAGAAAATGAACACCGCAGCTAGACAGAATTTGCCCTGCCTCTGCCTTTTGTTTTTATCTGTGCCCTCCAAAGACTGGATGTCACCTGCCCACACGGGTGAGGGTGGATCTTCTTGACTTAGTCTAATGATTCAAATGCTAATCTCTTCCACAGATGACTTTACAGACACATTCAGAAATAATGATATCCGGGTATCCCTTAGTCTAGTCAAGTTGATGCATAAAGTTACCATCGCAATGACAGACGGATATCAGGAATTAAGTGTATGGTAGGATGAACTGTTAGAAAATTTTACAGCCTTTGGGGCAAGAAATGAACACTGTCTTTGGAACTGAGGGAATAGAAGATGAGTTGGAGAAAAGTGTCTGCATTTAAGAAACATTCAGAAGGTGGAATATGCACACTTGGGAAATAATACGGTATGGAAGAAAAGAAATACAGAGCAATTCAGGAGTCCGGATTTCTAACCAGATGGATCAAACACGGAGCAGGGAAGGAGATGTTTGGGGTGAATGAGCTGAGTTCATTTAAATAATTTGAAAAAAAACAAAAAACAGAAACAAAACAAACAAAAATGGGCTGAGTTTAGTTGTAAACGTGCTAACTGTAGGTTGCTTTAATGACTTCTAACTAAAGTCGCGTGGTAAACGGTGCAGATATGTTGGGCCTGCAGTTCAGCAGAGTCCATGGCTAGAGACACCCATTTGGGACGTTTTCAAATAACCAGCGTTGGAACAGTGGATTCAGATGGGATTGTCCGCGGTGAGAAGAGGATGCAGAGAATACACGTCAGAAGCTGGAGGATGCCCCAACATGACAGGGCTTCGCAGCCAAGAATTTTTCTGTTCTCGGTGATTGAGGAGATAGCAAATCCCTCGCGTGAACGCTGCTTCCATTTCTGCCATTTCTGCCACCCTCCAATACTCTCCCATTACTCCAAAAAAAAAAAAAAAATGTCCATTTCCTTTTTTTGTGCGTGTCAGAAGTGATTTTTTGTTATACAGCAGCAATTTCCAAACTTCTGCCTTTCCACATTTCCATTCCCTTTTTCTTATAGATACAGCAATGGTTTCAGAGATGTCAACCAAATGTAGGCTCATTCACACATGAGAATGCTAAGGAAGGATATCCTGGAGCATGACTTCCTGAGATAGGCGCCCATGACACCCCTCGATCCAGACACACACTTAGGAGGGAACCTTAAGTGACACCAGTGATGCCTTAGGTTTTTCTTTCATTTATGGGGAATACGTTATCTCTTTCACAGAACCTACATACGACCTATATAGAGTTTATACATTTTTTATACGTATCAACTTTTGCAAAATTCAATAAAGCAATGAAGCCTAATATATATAGGAATAAAACAAAATAAATAGGATGCTATTTCCATGCTAAACTGATCATGAGCAATTTAACTTTGCATCTTCAGTATTTGATAAATAGACCAGGCCAGCCAATGGTTCATGGAATATAAATGGCTTACGGTATACTTCCCTCAGCCCGCTATAGTCCTTTTCAGCAATTAGGTTTGGCTATTTTGGGCAATTCCCTGTGACAATTTTATTTGAAAGCTCAGACTGACAGAACACCTCATCTCTGCTCCCACATTTACTTTGGGGTTTAGGATACAGTGATTCCATTCACACTAAATATTCAGACTTGTCACTTTAAAATATGCGCGTGGCGGCTCTGCTTCTCTTCTGCTCTGGAACGGAAGCCTTTCAAAGACCCATCAGAGTGGAAGCAGTCAAGCAAGCATATTTTAAAGTGACAGGTCTATATCCAAACTCTATGGTCTTAATGAAATCTTTATTCCAAAAACTGAACTTTTTAACTCCACTAGAGCCACTGTGGTCTCCGGCCTTTCTCCGTTAATCATTTCCAAATCAAGTTCATGGGCAGGAGAAATATCTCTAGGGTCCTCCCGAGATGTGGCTGAACTCAGCCATCAGTGGAAGCAGGCACTTCTGAGCGCACTGAAACCTTTTTTCAAATATCTTAGGCTGCAACTTTGGAGAGCCTCTTTGGGTTTCAGTTTTTATGAGGAAGAAAGACAGAATGCCAGTTTGCCAATAGAAGTTTTCAAAGGCTCTTGCATTACTAAATCATAAACAATGTTCAGTGCGGAGCCTGGTGGATATTTGTGCAATTATTACATTTTGGCACAGCGCAATTAGCTTGGCAACATTTGCTCGTGAAGACCATGGTCGCTAACAGCAAAGGATCGCAGGTCAACTGCGTGATTCACTGCCAAAACTGCCTGGACACTGCTTGCGTGATGTTTGGAACCAGTCCAGGTATTTAGTCCCTAGGGAAGTTTGCATAAATGATGCTTATCCTCAAATTGACCTCAACATTTTAAAACTGTGGCAATGGAAATGGTTAATCCGAGACTTTTCCTAATTGAATTTTTGCCAGTTGCCAACTGCAATGCTTTCTCTTTCTTGCTTAACACGGATCACATGCATGAGCTTCCCCAGTGCATATATGGCCAGCTATCATTTGGAGTCGCAACCAAACATTTATGTCAAGAGTATAGAACTAACTCAAATGCAAAGGCGGTTGAAATCACAAGGGTCAGGCATTATAACAGTCAACTCACTTGCATAGTACAATGTTCTGAGTTTACTGCCCAACACTCAGTCTAGAGGATGGACACGAGACTGTTGTTGACGGTCAAATAGCTAGAAGAGGGAGATATAATTTGAATCACTAATAGATTGAGAAGGTCTCTAGACACCGTGACCCGTCTCGTCTGCATTGCATATTGTCACCGTAATAATATATTTCTCATTAAGAATAAGAAGTCTTCTTTTTGTTATAGAACTAATATAGCACAGAGGCCAAGCATGTGAGCAGTAGAGCAAGACCTCCAGGAGTTAAATTTTTGTTCTCCCACTTTCTAATTGTATGATCATGATCAAATTACTCCCTGTGCCTCAGTTTCTTCATCGATAAGATGGATTTTGTGTGTGTGTGTGGCCCTAGGTGTAAAGGATTTGGAATAGTATCTCACACGTTGTAAGTACCATGTGTGTGTTAAGCTATTTTTGTTATTGCTTAAGGATCATTTTTTGTTTGTTTCATTCCACAAACCCTTAAGAGGCAAAAACAAACCTACATTGCCTGCAGGTAAGAAATAGTTTACATAAAAAGGGCTGGATCTGAGTATCTCATTTGGCTTATTTTATAAGGTTGCTATGAGACTTCATCATTGTAAATACAGTACCGGGTCTGAAATCTGCTAATGATAAATAGTCTTATCAGTAGTGCTATTGTTGTTGTTAATGTTTTCTGCATAACCTAAAAATGCACCCCAATATTAATGAGGAATGGATTTCATTTCATTTTTTTAAGTTTATTTATTTTGAGAAAAGAGAGAGAGAGCACGTGAGCATGTGAGCCAGTCAGAGGGAGAAGGGGCAGAGAAAGAGAACTCCAAGAAGTCTATGGCTGTCATCACAGAGCCCCATGCAGGGCTCGAATTCACAAATCGTGAAATATCCATGATTTAAAAACAACATTTCTGGCCAAAACTGCTCATACAAAAATGATCTAGTCTTCTCTCAACCTAGGCTATCGGTCCACTATCAGCTATCCCCCAGATCTTTCCGATAGATTAATTATTCTTGCACCTTCTGCCCTTTTCTCCTAAAGTCTATTCCAAACATAGTAGGCAAAGAGATCTTTATGAAATCCAAGTCAGATCATGTCACCCGTGTGCTTAAACTCTTCCAATGACTACTATAATAAAATCAAAGGATAAGTATGCCCGAATAATATTCTAGAATAAAATCAAATAATAATAATTAAATTAAAAATGGTATCACAAAATAAAACCAATGTCCCCCAAACGCCTCCTAGGCCCTCTAGATTCTCCAACCTCACTTTACTAACATTCTGACCACATTTCTTCAGACCACTCTGCCCTAAAGATATTGGCTGCCTTGCTATTTTTCAAACATTCCACCAGCCTTCCACCTCAGGCCTAGGCATTTGTGGCTTCTTCTGCCTGGAACGTTCTTCCTACAGATAGCCATAAGTCTCCCCTTTGGTCCTGGTTTCATTTTCTTCACAGCACTTATCACCGTGGGTCAGTCCATATATTTATTTATTTGTGTAATATCCACCTCCTTGCACAAAAATATAAGCTCCACGAAGGCCTGAATTTTGTCTGTTTTTCTATACAATATTCCCAAATATTTCCCGAGATTGAAGTACTGAAAACAGAATCAGAGGAGGGAAAATTTTCGTGGGTGTCATTTTATGATGAATCTAGTATTCTGGTTTTGGAAGAATGGACTTCACCTTTTTGGCAAAAAGAAACTGTTGAATGACGTGGAATCTTTTGGAAGGCAGAAGTGAAATCTTTGAACTTTCTGCACCTTCAGGGCCAACCACCTTTCTTTTCAGGTGAAGCTTCACCCCAATATTATTCCCAGGTACACAAGCTCTGAAGAGGAAGCTAAGCTACAGCTAACTGGGTTCACGAAGACTTTAATGTTCTATAATAATATCCAACATGGCCTGATGAACCTTACCAGCTCCTTTTACTGGCTACTAGGAAACCACTGAAGCATAAGAAATTGAAATCATTGCTATTTACATATTTGAATCAAGAATGAGAAATTAAAAGTCATAAGTTAACATAATTTTAAAATGTAGTAAGCCTGTTTTTGTCACTGCTGACCAACATGAAAAAACAATTTGCATATTACAAAGATAACAGACCTGCTATGCAGTAAACTTCTGATATTTTCAAGGAAACAATAATAAACACATAATTTTAGTTACAATGCTGACTTTGTCATATATGACACATAAAATATGTGAAACCAAAGTCTGCAAACAAGGGCTGTGTATGGGTTTCTTGCAGTAACAAAAGTATATGTCAAGTAGATGGTGAATATATAGCAGTTGTAACCCAGCAGGCAACCAAAATTCAAGGTGAGATTCTAGGAATAGATGAGGCATTTGTCCTCTCTATGAGCAGAGAGCTATGAGTTACAAGAATTATGGAAATGTTACTTGCTTTCATAAAATATCAAACTACAAGAAATACTCCTACAGTGTGTTGGTAAACTTCCTCAGTTATTTGGTTCATTATTTTCAAGGTCAATATTGAGTGGCCTCCTGACCTTGACTCATTAATTGCCTCCTCATATAGTAGATGTTCAGTCAGACAGGTACATTTCTTAGATTCCAAAAGAAAAGGTAAATGAGAGCTGTATTCATGAGGGGCTACACTGTAACTTGCATAACTAATTATCTTTCATACTTTTTGCCAATCACGAGCTGCAGTACATATGATCCTCACATTTCCTTCCACTCCTGTCAAAGTAGCAATCCAATTCTATAATTTTGTATTTAGAGATAAGAATTCTATAAAAGAAAAAGTGATTTGGAAAAGAAATTCCAGAGGAATATCATGCAAATAATATTATATTGGGAAAAAGTATTACAAATTTTGTTTTTGACAAATACAAATAAGTGACTTTTTTTATGTTTATTGATTTATTTTGAGAGAGGAGGAGAGAGAGAGGGAGAGAGAGAGAGAGAGAACGCGAGTGGAAGAGGGGTAGAGAGAGAGGGAGAAAGAGAGAATCCCAAGCAGTCTCCACCACCATCACAGAGCCCAATGAGGGGCTCAAACTCATGAACCATGAGGTCATGACCTGAGCCCAAATCAAGAGTTGGACAGTTAACCAACCGAGCCACCCAGGTGTCCCAAAATAAGTGACTTCTAAAATATAGACATTTTCTCATTTATCTGTGAGAGTTTGGACATCGTGAATAAGTTAGGGACTATCTCATGTTATTTTGTGAATAACTCTAAAGGTTAGGTAATATCTTTTTTTTTCCCATTGAGATATGAACCCAGGATTGTCTGGCTCTACCCTTTCAAACTCCCTAATAATGTAGGTGACATTACACAGCATGTACTTTTTCTGAAGAAGGAGTTAATAATTTTCATCAGGTTCTTAATGATATAAGATGTGAAAGATACAGTAGTCCTGGTTTTCCTTGGGATGACAGAGTTAATGCAATACAGGTGGAGATGAGTCAGGCTGGCTTAGTCTCATTGGCCTCAGGATATGCCCAGCATCATGGAATAGTTGAAATGAGCTTAGAAGCTCCCTCTCTAATGCAAGGTTGGGATCTGCCCAGTATGCTCTGGTACAGACAGTATCTGTTCTGATTGGTTGGGTGTCTGACCTAATGTTTCAGATGTCTGTTCTGATTGGTCAGTGTCTTCCCTATGTTTATTGGGACATATTTGAAAAATTAAGTAAGTTTCTTCAAGTGATAAACAATATAAGCACCATTCCATACTACAAATATCGTTTACAATCAGTCACATGCTGCAACCTCTCATCACCATGCAGATCAAGTTTTCTTCATGCGTTTCTCGTCAAGGGCTTCATAATTTTCTTGTGGGATCACTTGTTGCTTCAACATTCGTTTGAAAGGCCAGGAAGTAAGGGCCATTCCTCTATCTGTCCCAACTGATTGTGTTCAAAAGAATGTGAGTACTTTCCAATATGCAGCATCATTTCTTAGAACACTAAGATTACATCTTAATAAAATGAAAAAATAAAATAAAAAATACAGAAATGAAAAAATAAAGAAATTTAAACATGTCAGTAAAAATACACCCTAATCCTTACAGAAGATCGTAAAATTTGGGGGATGGTTGAAATAGATAAAGGGGAACAACAGGACACTTATTGTGATGAGCATTGAATAATGTATAGAATTGTTGAATCACTATATTGTACATCTGAAACGAAAGTAACATTGCGTATTAATTATACTTCACTAAAAATAAGAAAAAAATAGTATCACACAGTGAGATAAGTTTGAAATATTTACACATTTTAGACCTCAGCCTCCTCACAGCATAATTGGAATTTTATTCATTTTCTGGGTCTTTTGTTTGTTTTGTTGGTTTGTTTGTTTGTTTGCTACTGGGATGTATGAGTCCTGTATATATTTTGGATGTTAACCCCCTTATAGATGTATGATTTGCAAATATTTTCTCTCACTCAGTAATTTGCCTTTTCATTTTGTTGACAGTTTCCTTTGTGGTACAGAAGCTATTTATTTACTTATTAGTGTCTCTCAGGATTTTTAAAATAATTTACTCTCTACACATCCAGTTTATCTACCCCCAAATTGTATTTATTAAATTTTAATAGGCTATTTATTTATTTATGTATTTATAAGTTTATTTTATTTATTTTTTATTTTTTTAACGTTTTATTTATTTTTGAGACAGAGAGACAGAGCGTGAACAGGGGAGGGGCAGAGAGAGAGGGAGACACAGAATGGGAAGCAGGCTCCAGGCTCTGAGCCATCAGCCCAGAGCCCGATGCGGGGCTCGAACTCACAGACCGCGAGATCGTGACCTGAGCTGAAGTCGGCCGCTTAACGGACTGAGCCACCCAGGCGCCCCTGTAAGTTTTTTTTTAATTCCAGGTAGTTAACATACAGTGTAGTATTAGTTTCAGGTGTCCAATCCAATGATTCCAGACTTCCATACAACACTTGATGCTCATCACAGCAAGTGCACCCCTTAATCCCTATCACCTATTTAACCCATCCCCTCTGGTAATTGTTCCCTATAGTTAAGGGTCTGTTTCTTGGTTTGCCTCCCTGTCTCTTTTTTGTTCCCTTTGTTCATTTGTTTTGTTTCCTAAATTCCACATGGAGTGAAATCACGTGATCTTTGTCTTTCTCTGACTTATTTTGCTTCATATAATATTCTGTAGCTCCATCCATATCATTGCAAATGGCAAGATTTCACTCTTTATATGGCTTAGTAATATTCCATTGAATATGTGTGTGTGTGTGTGTGTGTGTGTGTGTGTGTGTGTATCTTCTTTAACCATTCGTCAATTTATCCACATCTTCTTTATCCATTCGTCAATTGATGGACACTTAGTCTGTTTCCCTAATTTGGTTAGTGTACATTATGCTGCAATAAACATCAGGGTGCATGTATTCCTTCGAATCAGTATTTTAGTATTCTTTGAGCAAATATTTAGTAGTGCGATTGCTGGATTGTAGGGTAGTTCTATTTTTAACTTTTTGAGGAATGTCCATACTGTTTTCCAGAGTGGCTTTACTAGTTTGCATTCCCACCAATAGAGCAAGAGGGTTTCCCTTTCTCCACATCCCCTCCAACACCTTTTGTTTCTTGTGTTTTTTTATTTCAGCCATTCTGACAGGTGTGAGATGATATCTTATTGTAGTTTTGATGTGCTTTTCACTGATAATATGTGATGCTGAGCATCTTTTCATGTCTCTTGGGTATCTGGATATCTTCTTTGGAAAAATTTCTATTCATGTCTTCTCTGCAGAAGCTTTTTAATTTTGATGTAATTCTCCTTGTTCATTTTTACTTTTGTTGCTTGTGCTTTTGTTGTCAAATCCAAAAATTATCGCCAAGACCAATGTCAAGGAGCTTACCCGCTATGTTTTCTTTCTTGGTGTTTTAGAGTTGCAGGTCTTATATTCAGATCTTTAATCCATTTTGAGTTGATTTTTGTGTATGATGTAAGGTGGGGATCCAGTCTCATTCTTTTGCATGTGGCTGTCCAGCTTTTCACACCATTTGTTGAAGACTGTATCTTTTCCCCATTATATACTCTCAGCTCCTTTGTCAAAAATTAAGACCGTATATGCGTATATTTTCAGGCTTTCTATTCTGATCTACTTATCTATGTTTTGGTTTTTATGTTTCGATTATAATAGCCTGGATATACAATTTGAAATCAGGAAGTGGAATGCCTCCAGCTTTGTTCTTCTTTCTCAAGAGTGGTTTGGATATGTGGGCATCTTTTGTGGTTCCGTACAAATTTTAGGATTGCGTGTCTTGTTTCTGTGAAAAATGCCTTTGGAATTTTGATAAAGATTGCATTGAGTCTGAAGAGAGCCTTCTGTAGAGTGGACACTTAACAATATTGATTCTTCCAAACCTTGAGTACAGAATATCTTTCTATTTATTTATGTCGTATTCAATTTTTTCCATCCACTGGTGTTATGGTTTTCAGTATATAGACCTTTCATCCTCTTGGTTAAATTTTTTTCTCATGGATTTTATTATTTTTGATGTGATAGTAAGCAGAAACGTTTGCTTAATTTTTCTTTCTGACATACCATTAGTGTATAGAAATGATGATTTCTGTATATTCATTTTGTATCTTGCAACCTTACTGAATTAGTTTATTTGTTCTAACAGGCTTTGCATTGAATTTTTAGTGTTTTCTAAATATAATACAGTGACACCTGCAACTAGAGACAATTTTACTTCTTTTTTAATTTTAATGCATTTTATTTATTTTTCTTGTATAATTGCTCTGGCTAGGATTTCTAGTACTATATTGAATAAAAGTGGTGACAGTGGGCATCGTTGTTTTGTTCCTCATGTTAGAGGAAAAGCTCTCAGCTTTTAACCATTGAGTGTGATGTTACCTGTGGACTTGTCATATAGGGCCTTTATTATGTTGAGGTACATTTTTTCTATATCCAAATTATTTAAAGTTTTTATCATGAAAGGGTGTTGCATTTTGTCAAATGTTTTTTCTGTATTTAATTACATGCTCATATGACTTTTAGCTTTTATTCTTTTAATGTAGTATGTCATATTTATTGATTTGTATGTGTTGAACTGTCTTTGCATCTCATTATACACCGTGATCAAATTCCACTTGATCATGGTGTATAATCCTTTAAATGTGCTGTTGGAAGTTCAGTTTGCTAACATTTTGTTGAAATTTTTTTCATTTATAGTCACCAGGAATATTGGCCTATAGTTTCTTTTTGTAGTGTCTTTATCTGGAGCTGAGCTGGTATCATAATAATTATAAAATGAGCTTGGGAGTGTCCTTCCTCTTTGAGTTTTTGGAAGAATTTGAGAAGGATTGGCATAAACTCTTAAATGTTTGACAGAGCTAATGGAAAACCATGTTTCTGGACTCTTCTTTTTGGGGGGTTTTGATTACTGATTCAATATGCATACTTGTAACTCATCTGTTCAGATTTTCTATCTCTTCAAGAATCATTCTTGATAGGTTATATGTTTCTAGAAATTTATTAATTTCTTCTAGGTTGTCAAATTTGTTGACATATAAGTATTCATACTATTCTATCATGATCCTTTGTATTTCTGTGATATCAGTTGCAATGCCTCCTCCTTCATTTCTAACTGAAGTTGTATCCTGTCTTTTTTTCTTGATTAGGTAAAAGTTTATCGCTTTTTATCTTTAAAAAAAAGTAGATCTTAGTTTCACTGATCTTTTCTATTGTTCTTTAAGTCTCTGTTTCATTTATTTCTGTTCTGATCTTTATTATATCCTTCCTTTTTTAAACATTTTTTTAATGTTTATTTATTTTTTAAGCAACAGAGAGACAGAGCATGAGTGGGGCAGGGGCATAGAGAGCGAGGGAGATACAGAATCTGAAGCAGGCTCCAGGCTCTGAGCTGTCAGCACAGAGCCTGATGCGGGGCTCGAACCCACCAGCTGTGAGATCATGACCTGAGCCAAAGTTGGATGCTTAACCGACTGAGCCTCCCAGGTGCCCCATTACATCCTTCCTTCTACTGACTTTGGGTTTAGCTTTTTCTTCATTTTCTAGTTCTTTACAGTATAAAGTTTGGTTTATTTGAGATCTTTATTTTTCTTAATGTAGGCATTTATTGCTATAAACTTCCTTTTTCTCAGTGCTTTTGCTGTATCCCATAAGTTTTGGTGTTGTGTTTCCATTTTCACTTTTCTCAAGATATTTTTTTATTTCTCTTCTGATTTCTTCTTTTGACCCATTGGCCAGTCAGGAGCATATTGGCTAGTCTCCTCATATTTATAAATTTTCTAGCTTTCTTTTTGTAATTGATTTATAGTTTCATACTATTGTGTTGGAAAAGATGCTTGATATGATTCCAATCTTAAGTTTATTAAGACTTATTTGTGTCCTAAAATATGATCTTACAGAATTTTTCAAGTGTCCCTGAGAAGAATGCATATTCTGCTGTTATTGAGTGGAATGTTCTCTAAATGTCTGTTAGGTTCATGTAATCTAACCCATAGTTTACTTCCAATATGGCCTTATTGATTTTCTGTCTGGATAATGTACCCATTGAAAGTGGGATATTTAAGACTCCTACTATTATTGGATTGCTATTTCTCCCTTCAGATCTGTAATTTTTGTTTTATATATTTGGATGTTCTATGTTGGATGCACAAATACTAACAAATCTTATATCTTCTTGATAAATTGACTCCACTGTAGTATATTTTGTAAGGGTTTTATTTTTTTTAAATACTGTGTGCATGTAACCATGACCTACTTCTTTCTCAAAACATTAAATGCCTTTCACACATTGATCAAATAAGAATATGGATACTATTAATAGGGGTGCCTGGGTGGCTCAGTCGGTTAAGGATCCAACTTTTTATTTTGGCTCAGGTCATAACTTCACGGGTTCATGAGTTCAAGCCCTGCATAAGACTCTATGCGCACAAGGCGGAGGTTGTTGGGATTCTCTGTCTCCCTCTGTCTTTGCCCCTCCCCCCTCTCCCTCTCTCAAAATAAATAAATCAATATTTAAAATAAAACTAATATGGATACTAATTATTGATCACCCTTTCTTTGCCAGGTTCCATCCTAGGCAGTTGCATATTATTCTCATAATAATCGTAAATAGTGATTTCTATTATCCTTATATTTTAGAAGAGGTTAAACAATTTACTTGAGGTCAGCCATCTAGTAAGTAGCAGTCATAAAAATTTATACCTAAATTTAATTTATCCCCAAATGCTTTGCTCTCCACCATAAACATGTCTACAGCCTTTGATAAAACATTACCATCATGTTTGAAAATTCTCTGATTTTACAATTGTCATTGTGTGAGGAATCTCCTCATCTGGTGAAACTCTCATTAATGGGCTTAGGAAAGATAGAAGGCTTGGGAAAACAACATACCCAACCTTGTTTCTCTTGTCTAAAGAGTAGGCCAAAATCTTCAGCCCTGGGTTTAGAAACATGCTATTGATAGTTTTATTTGGCTTGAAATCTCATTGAAAAATATCCTACATTCTTGGAAGAAATTAGACCTGTGAGTTTATCTCACTGAGAAAAATCCTTCAAAATATGTAACAGAAAGAATATGCCAGAATTTCTTTGTTGGCATAGTTAGCATGGTAAACACACACAAGTCAAAAAATAAAGGCAAAAATTTCATCATGCAAAACTTTTCAAAGAATAGGTTAATTTAATGTAAATTTCAACTTGAAAGTATTATTCCACAGATAATTAGCTCTGTAGTTGCTTGTCGTTTGATATATTGTTCCAATAACAAGACATGATATTATTTCAGTTCTAAACACTGATGGATAAAGCACGTATAGAAAATTAATTTTATTTTCAGAGGAAAGAAACACACCACTAAGATAAGATTTCTTCCTGGCATGTAGAGTTATGTAATGCCTGCAGTTTTCTAGCAATGTCTCAGATTTTATTTGTATCAGGATTGTTCCTTACTTATTTGTGTTTGTTTTTTTTTAGTCTCATTATAAGAAATTTAAGCTTCTTGAGACTAGACAGTTTAATCTGTTTATTTTAAGTTCCATTCAATATAATAAACACTTACTGAAAACTTACAATATTGCTAGCTAGAAGTATTATTTGGATGCATATGTTTAAAACAATATTACTTAGGAGTCAAATCTTTAATGTAAGGAAATGAGAGAGCTACTCAATTAATTTCATAAAACAGAACACTCTTACCTGACTGGCACCAAGTAAGTATGATCATAGTTTGGTTAAGAAGTCACAATGCATTAAAAAAATTTTTTTTTACATTTATTTTTGAGAAACAGAGTGAGACAAATCATGAACGGGGGAGGGGCAGAGAGAGTAGGAGATGCAGAATCTGAAGCAGGCTTCAGGCTCTGAGCAAGCGGTCAGCACAGAGCCTGATGCGGGGCTCGAACCCACAAACTGTGAGATCATGACCTGAGCCGAAGTGGGACGCTCAACCGACTGAGCCACCCAGGCACCCCAAGAGGTCACAAAGCATTTATAGTTTGGGTCCTAGACATGTGGGCAGGCAACCTAAGCTTCTCAAATTCATCTAATATCGTAATTAACCATATGCTTCATGTAGGGAATGCACAGTAGCTAAAGCAAGAGCACAACAAGTCTAACTGCAATTTTCCACTTTTCTGAAGAAGAGCAAATAAGTTATGACACTATTCAGTCTGAGCTAATAATTATTAATTATAACAATTCAAAAATATTTTTCAGAGGCACTTATTTTCAAGACTAGAATTCTGCCATTTAAATATATTTTCTTTTCTATCATGAAATTTATTATCATACATTTATTAAATCAATTTTAAAGATTTATTTTTAGTACCTACAGACACTTAGATATGTTCAAAACAAATTGAATGAGAAAGGGAACTATGAACATATTTCATAGTATGTATTTGCAAACTGTGAAATATGCTTGGATCACTTTCCTGGAAAAGATCCACAACTGAAATTATACTCCAGGAATTTTCTGGGTGAACCTAACAGCTTGATATGAATAATAGTCTAAAGTCATTTTGTTGATGAAACAAATCTTTGTTTTGAGGGAATAAATAGTTATGTTGCAGAATATTTCACACTGTCCAAGTAAATGGTCAGCAAACCTTTTTATGAATATTTAATTAAACTTATCTAGTTAATAATGGTTCTTTGAAAAACCTAAAGCTGAAAATTAAGAGAAGCCATGCACCTGGGCATCTGATTGACACCACTTTTATTTAATATAATAATACCAATTGAGTTCCATTGAGAAGTTCATAATGGCCTTTATTTACATTTAATTAGCACCTCTCCGGATTAATTCTTCATTTTATAAACCTAATACAACCTTAATACTGGAAGATGTGAATCGAATATGATAACAACATGTACCTGGTTGTTTTAATTAATCTGTCTAAACTGAGCATGCCACTTCAAATTCATAAAGATCAAGCTTTATGCTACCCTTAGACTTCTCATCATATTAATTGGATGCTCTGCTAGAAAATGATCTTTATACTATTCTGACTCTGTGGCAAGTAGGACATTTCCAGTTGGTTATGATAAGCATGGAGAGTAAACATAATCTTTTTTTTTTTTTGAGATATTTATTTAGGCTAGAAGAAAACAGAATATTAACATTGGTTAATTCTAAGTGTTGAAAGTGTAGATGATTGAAAATAATTTCCTATAGTTCCCAGAATTTTTATAATGAACATTAATTCATTTTGTGGAGAGAGGTAATTATATCACATAGAAAAATCACATATATGAAATATATATATAGTTCTATAGTTTAAATCTGTCTTGGAAGTTCGAGGAAACCTTCTTCATACATATTTTATATTCATATTTCTACTTGATTTCAGCATTGATGAAGGTGAAGGTGAGAAGCAGGTCAAGAAATATGAGACAATGTGAACCTTAATAGTTTGTATGGTTTTTATAAAGGACAATAAGAATGATAAATCTGCAAATGAATGAATGATGTCTTATGAGCCTTCCTTTTGGAAAAGTAAATGGGAACCTTAAATATAGAGTGGTAGCTTGCCAAAATGTCTTTTTTTTCTTTCTGAAGCTGTTTGTTCAGTTGTTCTCATGGATTGGAATCAAGACAATTGGATTTACCATCAGATTCTGAGATTGGAGTTTGTGGCCACTAACTACATAAATGATCACAGGTTATATCAGAGGCACATTCCACTAATTTGTGATCATAAATTAACCATATTCAGATTAAGAAGAAAAAGAAACAATCTAGTTAAAGAAACAAAGCATTTGAAATGTAAAATAATATATCAACAAGTAGAAAGTAGCAACCAAAGGAATGCTATACAGTTCACAAATTCTAAAAAAAATAGAGCTTACGGTGTCTTATCCTAGTTGATTCTATACATTGGAATTGATGCCAAAACCAACCAGAATTAATGCTGAAAGAGCCTAATACATAACATAAACAGCTTCTCATGGAAACATTCTCTGATCCAAGAACTTGAAGAACATAATGTTGTCATATCACAGGAGTATTTGTTGCCCTGTCATATTTGATAACGGGATTTAAAAAATTTTGTCATTACGGAAAAAGGATAGTTGCATTTAAATTTCAAAGTTTATTTTTAAGTGAAGTTGTTACTTTATATTTGTGAGAATATTATTTTTAGGTTTTTGTCATTGTGTTTTCTTGACTGCCCCAGTGATCTCTTACAGCAGCATGCTTTTCCCTAATCTTTAACTGTCATCTTTAATTATATACTATTACTAAAATAAACTTTCATGCATTGAGGCTACAGACAGGGAGCAAGGGATAGATTGTTCCCTGGAGAAATAGGGAGGAAAGCAATGATTAAATAAATATAAGACCCAAGTGGGACAAAATTAATATTTCTTTATAAAATGTGATTAACTAACATTGCGTTTACTCCAACATTTGATAACAATAATTTTCCTACTTTGTCTAGTATAAATAAAGGCTGTATAACCACATTAAATGAATGTTCTGTGTCCAGTGGGATTAAATGGGAAATGGCAGCATTGTAACCAGGCTGAGAACCAACACACTTGTATTCTAGTTCTGGTTCTGTCTCTGCTTAGTTCTGTGACTTTGGATAAAGCACGCCATTTTGAACCATTACACTTTTCATCTGTAAAGACTTACTTAATCTGTATGATTTGGGCCTGTCCTTGAATCCTTACATATAAAACTCTTGGAGGTTATAAATGAGTGATCCCACTTAAAGGTAAACCTAAACCAAACTGCTTACCAATTTGGAAGAGTACATAATGTCATCTGTTGATTCACTTTTCATCACTTCTCATTTTGTTGACCATCATTAGCTGGTATTGATAATATCTTCCTTTACTTGAGTTCAATATCACGATCTGTATTTTTACAACCTCACCATGCACACACTGTGCAGATAACAAAAGGGAATCCATAAAGACATTTTCGAAATGAGTCTAATTTGATGTGCTGTCATATTTGAAAATAAAGATAAAACATAGAGCACTATAAATTATCCTATGTGCTTATCATACCTCCATTCAGGCCAAAAAGTTAGAGCTAACAAGCAATCTGTATTGTTTAATATTACAAATTTACTATTTTCCAGTTAAAATCCCCTTTGTGAAACTAGATTACAATATTAGTCTGGAAGTTTTAAATCTCCCCAAGAAGGATAGAAATTTTGTACAATACTCAATGGTGTTGGCCCTTTATAGTCAGAAGCAGTTAGGTGCCATATTTGAGGGGAAAGGAAAGGAATGCAGCATTATGGCTAAGAATTTGGCTGTGAGACTTAACAATGATGGGAACTTAACAAGTGATTTTCGGGGCGCTTAGGTGGCTCAGTCAGTTGAACATCTGACTCTTGATTTTGGCTCAGGTTATGATCCCGGGTCTTGGGATCAAGCCCGGTGTTGGGATTCATGCTGAGTATGGAGCCTGCTTAAAACTCTCTCTCTCTCTCTCTCTCTCTCTTTCTGCCTCTCTCCCCTGCTCACACTCTGTCTTCCTAAAAAAAAATCTTTTAAATGACTTTCATTTTTCTCAGTTTTTGTTATATTGTCTAAAAAGCAGAGGTAATAATACACTCAGTTCATGGAATTGCTATTGTTATTAAGTGAAAATATATATGTGAATTGCTCATCCTCATGGCTCTTATCAGCCTTTATGTAAATGAGAAGAACCAAGAAAAGCATTGCAATGTTTAAAAATAAAATAGAATTTTCTCAGGTGTTTATTTTTCTTCTGCTATTAAAACTTTATTGAGATATAATTAAGATACCTTAAAACTCATCTGTTTAAGTGTACAAGTCAATGTGTTTAATATATCCATAGACTTTTGCAATGGTCACTACTACATAATTGTAGAATATTTCTTCACTCCCCCCCAAAAGCTCCATACCTAAATTTATTTTCTGTCTCTATGCATTTAGCTATGCTGGACATTTCAAGTCAAGATAATACAATATGTTGTCTTTTGTGACTGACTTCTTTCTTAAAATAATATTTTCAAGTTTTATCTATGTTAGAGCATATATCAGTGCTTCATTCCTTCTTTATCAGTGAATAATATTTCATTTCATGTATATATCACAATTTATCCATTTGTCAGTTGATGGATATTTGAGATGTCTTTTGCTTTTTTTTTGGCAATTATAAATAGTGCCGCTAAGGATATTTATGTGCAAAATTTTGAATGGATATATATTTTCCTTTTTCTTGTGTATATACACATGAGTGGAATTGCTGGCAATCATATGGTAATTCTGTTTAATATACTGAGGAACTCCTAGACAATATTTTTCCCCCTGTTATTAGCAATATCAGGGGGTGATTAGCAATAATCACACGTTGGATAAGCCATATTGGCTATGATACTGCCACTGTGCAAAGCTTTCCCTGTGGTTTCTAGTCATCCTAGTAGGTATGAAGATGTATCTCATTGTAATTTTGATTTACATCTTTTTAATGACTAATGATATTGAGCATCTTTTTGTGTGTGTGTGTGTGTATATATATATATATATATATGCACATTCCTGTTCACTTTTGCTCTTTTAAAATTCAGTTACTTTTTGGGTGTTTGTTTGATAATTGAGTTCTAAGCTTTCTTTATATATTCTGGATATTAATCCCTTATCAGATATATAATTTTCAGACATTTTCTCCTTTGAGTTATCCCTGTACTTTTTAAATTATATTCTTTGAAACATAAAGTTATTTGATAAAGCCCAATTTATCTATTTTTCTTTTACTGTTTGTGCTTTTAGTGCTGTATCTAGAAATCATTACTTAACCCAATGTCACAAAAATTTACTCTTAAATTTAATCTAGGATTTATAGTTTTAGCTGTCACTAAATCTGTTACTAGATCTGTGATTCATTTTGACTTAATTTTCATAGTGGTATCAAGAAGGGATCCATCTTCCTTCTTATTCTTTCTCCACCATCAAAAAACCAGCTCATTATCAATGTAAGCATTTATTTCTGTGTTCTCAATTCTGTCCCATAACCTGTATGTTTATCCTTATGTTAGTAGCACACTGTTTTGATTACTGTAGTATTCTAGTAAGTTTTGAAATTGAGAAGTATGAGTCCTGGCACTTTGTTGTTCTTTTTAAAGAATTGCTTTTGTTATTCTGGATCCCATCCATTTTCATATAGATTGTAAGATCAGCTTACTAATTTCCACAAAAAGATACTTGGGATTTTGATAGAAATTCATTGAATCAGCAGACCAATTTGGGGACTCTTGCCATCTTAACAATTTAAGTCTTTTGATTCGTAAACATGAAATATCTTTTTATTTATTTAAGCCTTCAATATCTGTCAAAGGTTTATAGCTTTCAGGGCAAGTTTTGCACTTCTTTTGTTAAATATATTCCTAAATTTTAAGATTACTTTTGATTCTACTATAAACAGAACTGTTTTATTAATTTTCTTTTCTTTTTTTTTTTAATTTTTTTTTAATGTTTATTTAATTTTGAGACAGAGAGAGACAGAGCATGAACGGGGGAGGGTCAGAGAGAGGGAGACACAGAATCTGAAACAGGCTCCAGGCCCTGAGCTGTCAGCACAGAGCCCGACGCGGGGCTCGAACTCACGGACCGCAAGATCATGACCTGAGCCGAAGTCAGCCGCTTAACCGACTGAGCCACCCAGGCGCCCCATCTTAATTTTATTTTCATTGTTAATTGCTAATATGTATAAAGACAACTGACTTCATATTATTAGTCTTCTATTACCCTGCAATTGTTGCACTTGCCTATCAGTGCTAATAGTAATATAATAAATGTTTGTTAGAACTCACCAGTGCAAGATCTGAGCAAGGGCTTTTTGTAAAAATTTTTAATGTTTATTTTTGAGAGAGACAGGGAGGGAGGGAGAGAAAGAAAGAGTGGGGGGAGGGGCAGACACACACACACACACACACACACACAGAATCGAAGCAGGCTCCAGGCTCTGAGCTGTCAGTACAGAGCCCGACACAGGCTTGAACTCACAAACTGTGAGATCATAACCTGAGCTGAAGTCGGACACTCAACTGACTGAGCCACCCAGGCACCCCCAGGCAAGGGCTTTTTATAAAGGTAAGGTTTAAACTTGTCTATTCAATATCTTTATTATAAGTCCATTCAGATTTTCTATTTCTTTTAAAATCACTTTTGATTGTATGTGTCTTTCTATGCTTTTGTCCATTTCAACTAAATTATCTATTTTTGGCAAACATTTTTTGATACTATTTCCTTATAATCTTTTTCATTTCTAAAAGGTTGATAGTGAGGTCTCATCCTTCATTCTTGATTGAAGTAATTTGTATCTTCTTGCTTTTTCTCGTGGCTCGTCTTCTTGGAGTTCTGTCAATTTTATTGATTTGTTACGTCTTCTTGGAGTTCTGTCAATTTTATTGATTTGTTACAAATAATACATTTTACTTTCTTTACTTTTTATTTTGTATTTCTATTCTCTCTTTCATTATTCCTGATTTGCCCTTTCTTAGTTCTTTCATCCCACTTACTTTTGGTTTAGTTTGTATTTCTTTTCTAATTTCTTAAGATGGAAGTTTAGGTTATTAATTAGGTTATTAATTTTTTAGCTGTAAATAGCTGTAAATTGCAATGTTAGGCTCTGATTAAGCTGTATCTTGTGAGTTTTGACGTGTTCTTTCTTCATTTTCACTCATCTCAAAGTATTTTCTAATATCTCTTGTAATTTATTCTTTGGTCTATTTTATTCAGAAATGTGTTGCTTGATTCCACATATTTGTAAATTTACTGTTTCCTTTTATTTTTTCATCTAATTTCATTCTCCCATGGTCAGAGAACATACTTTGTGTGATTTCAATACTTTTAAATGTAATGAAGTCTGTTTTATGGGCTAGTATATGATCTACCCTAGAGAATCTTTCATATGTGCTTGAGACAAACGTACATTCTGTTGTTGTTGGGTAGAGTGTTCTACAAATGTCCATAAAGAATAGCTGGTTTATTGTGCTGGTCAAGTCTTATCAGCCTTTGTTTATATTCTTTCTACTTTTTTCTATGCATTATTGAAAATTGGATATTGAAGTCTTCAACTGTTATACTTGAATTGTCTGCTTCTCCCTTCCATTATGTCAGTTATTGCTTTATGTACTTTAGGGTTATGTTCACTGAAACCTATTTCTCCTGCAGTGTACAACCTGTAATGTTGTTCTTCAGAGTGTGCAGTCTTGGGCATTCAGTCACCTTGTCTCCTTGCCCCCACTCCAAGGATAATAGTGGTTTTATCTGAGCTATTCAACTGTCTTCCCTGGTCTCCCTTATCTCCCTGTAAGTTTCTCGCTTGTCTCTCTATATTGGTATCACACCCAGATATTAGCCCTTACAATTGCTAGCTGATTCCACTCTTATTTATAAGAGCATACATTGTTCCACAGTCTGATCAGATTAATCTCTGGCCCCTTTGTATGGGTAGTCTTAAACTCTAGTCTTTGAAGTTTGCTTAGACCCTGGTGTGGGAAAGGGGGGGTTCTTGTCTAAAATGTCCATTGTTTGAAAATGCCTTTAGGCTCAACTTCTCATACGTTTTTTTCAAATACAGTCAGACTTCTAAGGGTACCCAAGTTCTTGGCTGTGCCTGCCTTGAGTAAGGCTTTTATTTTTTATAACACTGAGCTGGGTGGGGGAAGGAAGCTGGCCATGGCTTGACTCCCATAGACTCTTACTATTTTTTATCAAGATTTAGTAGGTTTTCTTGAATAAATATGCCTCAATTTGCTTAAGACAATTTCCAGAGACTTGATATTTTTTGTTTGTTTGTTCTCAAGTTTTACCTGCTATAGCTGTTTTTCTGGAGAAAGAATTTGCAGAGCTCCTCCTGCTGCCATTCTGGAGTGCTTTTCTTCCCCAACATGTTTTTAATTGGTTCACATACGTTGTTTGTATTTTTTCAGTAGCAATATATGGAAAGAGCTCTTAGCGGTATAATTTTTGTCTTCCACAAATATTTTCTGGCTACATCAGGCTGTGAGATTACTCCAGTCAGCAGTCCAATGACCCCAAACCCGAGACAAACCCTAGAGCTGTGAATAAACATGAAAGAGGACCTTGGGAATCTGCCTGCTCAGGACTTCCTCAGCAGATGGCTCTCACTTTATGTCCTGATTTATAATTTGTGGGAGGAATAAGAGTAAGACCAGTATTTTACTGAGGTTTTAGTTTGGTTCATTACCTAAACAGACTGCACAGAACCTTTGGGAGTCATGGCAAGCACCTCAAACAAACATATTCTGCCTATTGGTCATCTGCACCAACACAATGAGTGTGGACTTAAAGTCTGGCAGCCTCCAAATCTATTTAATGAAATGACACTCAGTGCTTCATATGCTGGTTAATTGTATCTGCGATTTCTGGAATTTTCTAAATTCCTATCTTTATGCGTTCTGATCTATAGTTTCATAGCTATAAACCCGCAGTTTGTTTGTTTGTTTGTTTTTTCTGTCCCAGACACCATTAACAGTTTTGTTAAGGTTCTGCTGATAAAAGGCATGGATGGGATATTGGAAAAGGAAAAGAAGGGAAGAGTGACTTCTTTCTCTCCTGTTTCCAGGGGCATCAGCAGCAATGATGGAGCAGGATCAGGAGGTGATCCTGCAAATGTCAGAGCAAAGGCCTTGGTGGGCAGCTCCCAGTTCTTAGTCACTATGGACAAGAGCTTCCTAGAGCTCTCAGGTGCTGGGAGAGTTCTGCTGCCATTTTGCCCCTCCAGGTCTGGTTTCCATAGCCACTAATCTTCAGGTAAACTTACTTTCCCTCCTTTTGCTCTTCTTGCCCCCACAACATCCTCATAACCAGTTCTGAATTAAATAATAAATATACTACAGGTGGTGTCTCTTTCTGACTAGACTCTAACCCATATACAGTATTTATGTAGATCTTTCCCTCTAGAGTGGGAAAATGAGGAAAAATGGAGTCAAGTACTTGCAAAAGAGTTATGTTACTATGATTCATTAAAAATAAATGAGGGATCCTGGGAAGATGGCGGCATAGGAGGACACTGGGCTCACCGCGCGTCCTGCTGATCACATAGATTCTACCTACACCTGCCTAAATAACCCAGAAAACCGCCAGAAGACTAGCAGAACGGAGTCTCCTGAGCCAAGCGCAGACGAGAGGCCCACGGAAGAGGGTAGGAAGGGCGGCGAGGCGGTGCGCGCTCCATGGACTGGCGGGAGGGATCCAGGGCAGAGGGGCGGCCCGCCGGCCAAGCAGAGCCCCCGAGTCTGGCTGACAAAAGCGGAGAGGCTGGACGGAGTGTGTTCCCACAGCAAGTGGGACTTGACATCTGGAAGGTTATAAGCTAACAGCTCTGCTCAGAGAACGGGAGGGCTGGAGGACAACAGGAGGGAGAGTTGAGCCCCGATGACAGAGCTCAGCTTGGTGGGGAACAAAGGCACTCGCCAGCGCCATCTCCCTCACCCATCCCCCAGCCAAAATCCCAAAGGGAACCAGTTCCTGCCAGGGAACTTGCTTGCAGCGCACAAACACCCAACTCTGTGCTTCTGCAGATCCATCCCTCCAGCGGGTCTGACTCCCTCCCTGTGCCACAGGGCCCCTCCTGAAGCGGATCTCCGAAGGAAAAGCGAGCTGAGCCTGCCCCTCCTGCCCCTATGCACCTTGCTGGTCCACCCCAACTAATACGCCAGATCCCTAGCACCACAAGCCTGGCAGTGTGCAAGTAGCCCAGAGGGCCCACGCCACCCCACAGTGAATCCCACCCCTAGGAGAGGGGAGGAGAAGGCACACACCAGTCTGACTGTGGCCCCAGTGGTGGGCTGGATGCAGACATCAGGTCTGACTGCGGCCCCGCCCACCAACTCCAGTTATACACCACAGCACAGGGGAAGTGCCCTGCAGGTCCTCACCACTCCAGGGACTATCCAAAATGACCAAACGGAAGAATTCCTCTCAAAAGAATCTCCAGGAAATAACAACAGCTAATGACCTGATCAAAAAGGATTTAAATAATATAACAGAAAGTGAGTTTAGAATAATAGTCATAAAATTAATCACTGGGCTTGAAAAGGGTATAAAGGACAGCAGATAATCTCTTGCTACAGAGATCAAGGGACTAAGGAACAGCCAGGAGGAGCTAAAAAATTCTATCAACGAGCTGCAAAATAAAATGGAGACAACTACGGCTCGGATTGAAGAGGCAGAGGAGAGAATAGTGAACTAGAAGATAAAATTATGGAAAAAGAAGAAGCTGAGAAAAAGAGAGATAAAAAAAAATCCAGGAGTATGAGGGGAAAATTAGAGAACTAAGTGATGCACTAAAGAGAAATAATCTATGCATAATTGGTATTCCAGAGGAGGAAGAGAGAGGGAAAGGTGCTGAAGGTGTACTTGAAGAAATAATAGCTGAGAACTTCCCGGATCTAGGGAAGGAAAAAGGCATTGAAATCCAAGAGGCACAGAGAACTCCCTTCAGACGTAACTTGAATCGATCTTCTGCACGACATATCATAGTGAAACTGGCAAAATACAAGGATAAAGAGCAAATTCTGAAAGCAGCTAGAGATAAACGTGCTCTAACATATAAAGGGAGACCTATAAGACTCATGACCGATCTCTCTACTGAAACTTGGCAGGCCAGAAAGGAATGGCAGGAGATCTTCAATGTGATGAACAGAAAAAATATGCAGCCGAGAATCCTTTATCCAGCAAATCTGTCACTTAGAATAGAAGGAGAGATAAAGGTCTTCCCAAACAAACAAAAACTGAAGGAATTTGTCACCACTAAACCAGCCCTACAAGAGATCCTAAGGGGGATCCTGTGAGACAAAGTACCAGAGACATCGCTACAAACATGAAACCTACGGACATCACAATGACTCTAAACCCATATCTTTCTTTAATAACACTGAATGTAAATGGACTAAATGTGCCAACCAAAAGATATAGGGTATCAGAATGGATAAAAAAACAAGACCCATCTATTTGCTGTCTACAAGAGACTCATTTTAGACCTGAGGACACCTTCAGATTGAGAGTGAGGGGATGGAGAACTATTTATCATGCCACTGGAAGTCAAAAGAAAGCTGGAGTAGCCATACTTATATCAGACAAATTAGACTTTAAATTAAGGGCTGTAACAAGAGATGAAGAAGGGCATTATATAATAATCACAGGGTCTATCCATCAGGAAGAGCTAACAATTATACATGTCTATGCGCCGAATACGAGAGCCCCCAAATATATAAAACAATTACTCACAAACATAAGTAACCTTATTGATAAGAATGTGGTAATTGCGGGGGACTTTAACACTCCACTTACAGGAATGGATAGATCATCTAGACACACGGTCAATAAAGAAACAAGGGCCCTGAAGGATACATTGGATCAGATGGACTTGACAGATATATTTAGAACTCTGCATCCCAAAGCAACAGAATATACTTCTCGAGTGCACATGGAACATTCTCCAAGATAGATCACATACTGGGTCACAAAACAGCCCTTCATAAGTATGCAAGAATTGAAATCATACCATGCATACTTTCAGACCACAATGCTATGAAGCTTGAAATCAACCATGGGAAAAAGTCTGGAAAACCTCCAAAAGCATGGAGGTTAAAGAACACCCTACCAAAGAATGAATGCGTCAACCAGGCAATTAGAGAAGAAATTAAAAAATATATGGAAACAAGTGAAAATGAAAATACAACAATCCAAATGCTTTGGGATGCAGCGAAGGCAGTCCTGAGAAGAAAATACACTGCAATCCAGGCCTATCTCAAGAAACAAGAAAAGTCCCAAATACAAAATCTAACAGCACACCTAAAGGAAATAGAGCAGAACAGCAAAGACAGCCTAAATCCAGCAGAAGAAGAGAAATAATAAAGATCAGAGGAGAAATAAACAATATAGAATCTAAAAAAACTGTAGAGCAGATCAACGAAACCAAGAGTTGGTTTTTTGAAAAAATAAACAAAATTGATAAACCTCTAGCCAGGCTTCTCAAAAAGAAAAGGGAGATGACCCAAATAGATAAAATCATGAATGAAAATGGAATTATTAAAACCAATCCCTCAGAGATACAAGCAATTATCAGGGAATACTATGAAAAACTATATGCCAACAAACCGGACAACCTGGAAGAAATGGACAAATTCCTAAACACCCACACCCTTCCAAAACTCAATTAGGAGGAAATAGAAAGCTTGAACAGACCCATAACCAGCGAAGAAATTGATTCAGTCATCAAAAATCTCCCAACAAATAAGAGTCCAGGACCAGATGGCTTCCCAGTGGAGTTCTACCAGACGTTTAAAGCAGAGATAATACCAATCCTTCTCAAGCTATTCCAAGAAATAGAAAGGGAAGGAAAACTTCCAGACTCATTCTATGAAGCCAGTATGACTTTGATTCCTAAACCAGACAGAGACCCAGTAAAAAAAGAGAACTACAGGCCAATATCCCTGATGAATATGGATGCAACAATTCTCAATAAGATACTAGCAAATTGAACTCAACAGCATATAAAAAGAATTATTCACCATGATCAAGTGGGATTCATTCCTGGGATGCAGGGCTGGTTCAACATTCACAAATCAATCAATGTGATACATCACATTAATAAAAGAAAAGATAAGAACCATATGATCCTGTCAATCGATGCAGAAAAGGCCTTTGACAAAATCCAGCACCCTTTCTTAATAAAAACCCTTGAGAAAGTCGGGATAGAAGGAACATACTTAAAGATCATAAAGGCCATTTATGAAAAGCCCATAGCTAACATCATCCTCAATGGGGAAAAACTGAGAGCTTTTTCCCTGAGATCAGGAACACAACAGGGATGTCCACTCTCACCGCTGTTGGAAGTGCTACCATCAGCAATCAGACAACAAAAGGAAATCAAAGGCATTAAAATTGGCAAAGATGAGGTTAAGCTTTCACTTTTTGCAGATGACATGATATTATACATGGAAAATCCAATAGACTCCACCAGAAGTCTGCTAGAACTGATACATGAATTTAGCAAAGTTGCAGGATACAAAATCAATGTACAGAAATCAGTTGCATTCTTATACACTAATAATGAAGCAACAGAAAGACAAATAAAGAAACTGATCCCATTCACAATTGCACCAAGAAGCATAAAATACCTAGGAATAAATCTAACCAAAGATGTAAAAGATCTGTATGCTGAAAACTATAGAAAGCTTACGAAGGAAATTGAAGAAGATATAAAGTAATGGAAAAACATTCCGCGCTCATGGACTGGAAGAATAAATATTGTCAAAATGTCAATACTACCCAAAGCTATCTACACATTCAATGCAATCCCAATCAAAATTGCACCAGCATTCTTCTCGAAACTAGAACAAGCAATCCTAAAATTCATATGGAACCACAAAAGGCCCCGAATAGCCAAAGTAATTTTGAAGAAGAAGACCAAAGCAGGAGGCATCACAATCCCAGACTTTAGCCTCTACTACAAAGCTGTCATCATCAAGACAGCATGGTATTGGCACAAAAACAGACACATAGACAAATGGAATAGAATAGAAACCCCAGAATTAGACCCACAAATGTATGGCCAACTCATCTTTGACAAAGCAGGAAAGAACATCCAATGGAAAAAAAGACAGTGTCTTTAACAAATGGTGCTGGGAGAACTGGACAGCAACATGCAGAAGATTGAAACTAGACCACTTTCTCACACCATTCACAAAAATAAACTCAAAATGGATAAAGGACCTGAATGTGAGACAGGAAACCATCAAAACC
>NW_026057585.1:36879571-36976047 GCF_023721935.1 Panthera uncia
CACCCCTACTTCCACCAAAATTCATATGCTGAAGCCCTAACTCCCAATGTAACTTAAGCAAGATAATCAAGCTAAAATAATATCATAAGGGTAGGGCTCTAATCCAGTAGGACTGGTGTCCTTAGAAGAGGAAGAGACACTAGGAAGTCCATGCAGACAGAGTTTAGGTTATGTGAGGACACATTTGCAAGCCAGAGAGAGAGGCCTCACAGAAACCAATCCTGGCGATGCCTTGAACTTGGACTTCCAGTCTCCATAACTACAAAAAAAAAAAACAAATTTTTGCCATTTAAGCCACTTAGTTTGTGGTATTCTTTTATGGTCACCCTAGCAAACTAATACACCCTTCCTCTATTCTGACCCTAGAAATACCCCACTTCCCCTTTTCTGAATCCCCTATGGCCTCCCCTCCCCCCTCCACTGGACAGGCTAATTCCTACTGGTCTTCCATGCCTCAGTGAAACTACTAATACACTTAACAATTTTGCCCCCCCCCCCAAGGCAACACTGAATTTTTTTTTAATTTTTTAATGTTTATTTATTTTTGAAGGAGAGAGAGACAGAATGTGAGTGGGGGAGGGGCAGAGAGAGAGAGAGACAGAGAGAGAGACAGAATCTGAAGCAGGCTCCAGGCTCTGAGCTGTCAGCACAGAGCCCGACGCGGGGCTGGAACTCACAAACCACGAGATCATGACCTGAGCCAAAGTCGGATGTTCAACCGACTGAGCCACCCAGGCGACTCTAGGCAACACTGAATTAGTTGTTCTTTGTAGATTACAGACACTGTAGCTCCATATTGTTGTATTTCAACGGTCTAAATTTAAAATTCTAACTGCAAGTTATTTGCAAGCAGGGAATGTATTTGATACATTCTTTTATCCTCAGGGCCTAGAACAGGCAACTCCTCATATCTGTACAGCATCCCAGCACACAGTGGATGCCCAATAACTAAAAAGTAAGAGGAAGACAAGGATATCAAAACTTTCACCAAAACTAAAGAGAGCGTCAACGGACTGTTGTTGTTAAAGAGCTACAAGTACCTGCAAAAGTTCAGTAAAATGAGCAAGTGAAGGAAAAATCAAGCACTTCAGTTTGGTGTCCAGACATACAGGTAGCACAGAATGCATAAGTAACAGCAAAGCAGAGATCAGACAGCAAATTTGGAATCGATTTAGACATAAGTAATTGTTCTACATCAAATAGCGTCGTGCATTTGTACAAGAGTGCAAATTTTATCTCCTTGGTTTCATTTTCCTCTATATACACCTTTAGGAAAAATGGTTATAAAATAAACCTGTTAAGATTTCATGAGATATTTCATGTTTGGTCCTTCTAATGGTTCTATTAAGTCTCTTCAAAGGGGCACTTTTGTACCAGAGCAAACTTGAAAGAACAGAACATTTATCCCAAAAGCAATTTCCTTCCTCAGTTATTTTCTGTATTCCCTTGGCAGTGTTTTTCAACAGTTTTACTTGAATAAGAGCTTATTTGGTCCCAAACCAGTTTCTCCTGCTGCTTGAACCTATATTCAAGTCTCAGACCTTTGTGTGTCATCCCCGATCTGCTACCATGGAAATGATTACAATCACACGAGTACATATTTTATTGCAAGATGAGCTCAGATATTTATAAAGAAAAAAAATTAAAGCAAACTCTGACAATTTTTTTTCATTCATTGTGCGTCTCTCTTTTAATCCATTCAAAGAAACTGAACGGTTTGCCAAATGGAACTTTTTATATTTATAGGAAGATGTTAAAAACAAAGTTTCAATGGTGATGATAAGTACGATACTGATGATAATGTTTCCTTTTAATTATATAATGTAGGAAAGTTGGCAACAGGATGGTTTACAACACCCCTAGGAAGAAAGATGGATTAATTTCAATATCCCTATTTTGTGGATAAGAAAACAGATTCAGAGAAGTTGATTTACTTAAAATTTTTAAGTTTTCCAATCAGAAGAGGCATTATAGAAATGTCTGGTGCCAGTACCTTCAATCTGATATAAGTAACTTTCCCACGATGAAACATCTAGTAAGTGGTGAGCCTCTCTCCTGACTGCTGTGTACAGAGAGCTGTGTAGGCAGCTGGGCTCTTCCGGTACATAAGCTCCACACCAGGAATAAAGCCAGTCTTAGGAAAGGTATGTTTATTATGTCTTGGCCACTATTTATAAGATCTGAAGCAGCCAAGTGGCCCCAAGTAGCCATGAGTGTCAGTAAAAGAAATCTTCCTGGAAAGTATAGACAGCAATTAACAAAAAGAATCTATAGACGATTAAAGCCTTTGAGGGTCTTTTGACGCAGATCTTGTGTCCCAATAACTGGTTTTCAGCACAGTGTTTCCTGAGTCTTCTGGAATGCCCCTCTGGGAGGAGAGCACATGAACTGCAGGTGGGTTCTTCAATTTCTTCCAGCTTTGCATTTTCACCCTCACTCCCTTATTACCACTCCTACTGGAGGTTTCAAAAAAGTTTGTAGGAAAGGAAAATGAGCTCCTCATTAGAAAATGGTCATGGGTTCATGGTTTCTGAAAGCTTTCTGAATGCAATCAAGTTCAGCAAGCCTCCAAGGAATACAGTCGTTCCCCCTTATCCATGGTTTCACTTTCCTTGGTTTCAGTCACTTGTGGTCAGTTGCAGCCAGGAAGCAGATCATCCTTCTGACGTATGGCCTGAAGGTCAATAGTAGCACAATGCCTACCTCATTCACCTCACTTCACATCATCACAGAGGCATCTCACGTTATCACAAGAAGAGTGAGAAGTACAATATCTTGGGGGGGGCGGGGGGAGAGGGAGACCATGTTCATTTAACTTTTTTATAGTATTATTGTGATCATTCTCTTTTATAAGTACTTGTTGCTAATCTCTTACTGTGCCTGATTTATAAATTAAACTTTGTCAGAGGTATGTATATGTAAGAAAAAGACAGTATATATACTGTTTAGTATTATCTACAGTTTCAGGCATCTATAGGAGGTCTTGGAACAGATATATGGGGACTACTGTACTTTTATGTATTCACAAAAGTATTTTAAACTATACCACTAATAGCCTGGCAGAAATAGTGTGATTTTTTAAAAAAAATATGCATATATTTTCCATACAAGGAGCTATGTAACAACTTGCTTCTGTCTAAAACCAAACTCCAAATCTGTTGTCTCACTCAAACCCAGACCATAACTTTATTTTTTTATTTTTTAATGGTTATTTATTTTTGAGAGAGACAGACAGAGTGCGAGTGGGGGAAGGACAGAGAGAGAGGGAGACAGAATCCGAAGCAGGCTCCAGGCTCTGAGCTGTCTCAAACCCACGAACTGTGAGACGGTGACCTGAGCCAAAGTTGGATGCTTAACCGACTGAGCCACCCAGGCACCCCTGCCCATAACTTTAGAATTTATTTCTAATGTTAAGAGTCTACCTTCCAGTCAGGCAGAGATTTCCATCAAGGGCAGCAAAAGCAAGCAGTGCAATCCCTTCATGGTATACCTTTAGGTTTTTAGGCTACTCTAGGACGTTTCCAGATCATTTCCCTTTCTAACCAATCACATATGCCAAAGTAGCTTGGATCTCATCAGGTAGGGAATAATTACCATTTGGTTCTAGACATACACTTTGCATATCACTCAGCAGACTCCACCTGCCCCCTAGTTGTGAATTCTGGGAAGGAAATGGAGGCATTTTCCATGCTTCCAGCTCCACAGTAACACTATCTTTATGAAAAGACAACACAGGTACTATTGAATGCAAGATTCTAGATCCTCTACCGTGGTTCCCCAAAGTCAGCCTCAGCCTTTGAATATGCTTCCCCAAATCACCTTTCCTACTACATCCCCTCCTCCCTTCTTTTTTTCAGCCCCTTGAAGTAGTGTTGCTAGTGTTTGCTTTCCGAATGGTGTTTTAAGGTTGCAGTCCCAAGACGCTCAAGCTAAAATTCCTGGGGCAGAGAACATTTATAGTTCAGCATATGTTTTCATAGTCAGTGGAAAAAATGTCTTCCTCTACTCCTAACGGACTTTCTTTAGTAATATGCTTCATGGCACCCCTGGATGTGTGGGGAGACTGACGTTGCCAGAATATTTCTTTTTTACGGCTTTTGTTGCTTTGACAGCTTTGATTTTATGGCAACTTTAATCATGTGTGTCCTATTCCTTCACCTCTGGCATTTTGCAAATATTCCATTTTTCTATCGCTGCTACCATTACTGCCTTCAACAAATTGTGATTCATCAAACTGTTTCCCCTATGTCCTTCTACTACATCCACAGAGGAAACCCCCAAAGGGAATTGCATCAAGCAAACAAGGTGATGCTAAATGCTCATGAATGAGAAGTTCTATTAATTAAAAAGGGGAGGCGAGAGGGAAGAGGAAGAAAGAAAAATTACATGTCTAAGTTAACGCAGCCCCAAGACACCATCGGCAGTAACTTACATGCTGACACTTTAAACAGGCTTTATGAGTCTGTTTACTCTATTCACGACTATTCATGAAAAAAAAAAAAACGTGCTATCAAGTATAACAACACAATGTACATGTGTTATCTTAAAGATACAGTGAGTCAATAAATCATACCTGAGCTTTAACAATATTATATTTCCCTTTCTTGTATATTCATAGAATAATGGAAGTGGAAATGAAAAAGAGCTAGAGATGGAAAGACCAAATTGGTTATCCATTCAATCTTGCTCCGACAGAGGATCAGTCTAGAGCAATAATACATCTTAGGTTTTGTCATCTGGAAATGAGTGCCTTCTCTGTGTCTTAGCTTTCAACTGCTTTTCCTAGCAGCTTATTTCTGAGAAAGCAGAGTTCTTAGACTCTAGTTGTTTTCCCTTAAAGCCTGAACTTAACTTTGACTTTCCTAATTTTCTCTCCCTCTCTCATTCGAATTCCCCGCAATCTGTATAAAAATTTTCTCTGTTGTGTGTATTTGTACTCTTCTAATATGCCTTGGATTATTCCCTGGTTCTTATTACTTATCCAAGATAAATCCAGTGGCTGGTTGTATATAGCAAGTATATATCACCCTTCATGCCTACTGATCTGTGTGTACTGTTTTCCCAAAAGGGTGGGAGGTGAGATTAGGACAATGTCCAGAAGATCTTTGTGAAAGGCAATGCCTCTTCTCAGCCACCCTGACTCCAGCACTTACAAAACTAGGGAGAGATTTGGCCACGAGCCCCTGCAGCTAACTCTCTTCTCCCCAGAAGCCATTTCTGCCTCTTGCACATCTAGGTTTCTGATGAATTTGTCCCACTTTGCATTTAAAACTTACCTAGTGGTAAGCCCCGTTCCTGGTCTAAGGCAGTGTGGTCCATGTTTAAGAGTCTCCTTTTCTTGCAAATATTGGCATCGTCTTCAAATTCCATTAAAATGCTATCTGCTCCCCTTTATAGATCATTAAAGATTTTCTCACTGCGAGTGAAGTTAATGCTACAGTTTACTAACTACCTCTTCAAATTGATCAATTCATGCCATTTTAAAGCATTGTGATGTTTTGTTTGCAAAGCTAAGCCAGTTTTCAAGTTGTTGGCTTTGAGGCCACTCATAAAAAGGAAAAAAAAGAAGATATCATGCTACAAAATACTTTACAGAAGTCATTATTATTATCAAAAGTATATAAATTTCTAGTAAATGTTTTAGAGTGTGTCAGTGATGCAAAAAATATAGATTAAATGCCAATAGTTTATTCACTTTTTACCTCCAGATCTGGCACAAGGTAGTTATTCAATAAATACACACAAAATTAAATGTGTATTTTTAAATAAGTCCATTATTTGTTCAGAGCCAAATAATTCCAAGTGTGTTCATTTTGCCATACAAAAACTTAGTCATAACTTCACAAACATGAAATCGGGGTTTGAAGATGCCTGTGTAGATGTCCAGAAATTGTGCTGTTCAATTTACATGTATTAAGTCTAAACCTTGCAAGAGCCCTACAAGTCAAAGCAGCAAACCAAGGTACAGGAAGGTAACTTGCCTAAGATCACTAGAAAGATTAGGAGACACAGACAGAATTCGAATGCAGTTGTGTCTCCCTAAATCAGGCAGAGTGTACAGAATGTCAATTAAAAGAAAAGATTGGAGCTAGGCATCAAATGAGGGAGCTCTGTCCATGGGCCACAGTGGTGCAGAAGCATGAGGCAGCCTGGTACATATTGGGAACATGATAAATTAAAGATAGGTATGAATGGGAGCTGCAGTGATTACAGTGGGAGAAATAAATAAATGGAAGCTTGGGTAGAAAGACCTTGCTCTTTGCTGCTAAAAAGAGTTTAGAGTTATCTTATTGGGAAACAGAGCCATTAAACACCTTAAGCAAAGACTCCTGACTGGTAGCATCAAGAACTGATTTGAAGAGAATAAGGAGAGATGAGAATAACAGTGATTATGCAATAGTCCAGGTAAAGAATGAGGAAGCCTTGCATTAAGGCAGGGACTTT
Organism: Panthera uncia; assembly: GCF_023721935.1. Classification (NCBI taxonomy): domain Eukaryota; kingdom Metazoa; phylum Chordata; class Mammalia; order Carnivora; family Felidae; genus Panthera; species Panthera uncia. The sequence goes on from NW_026057585.1 coordinate 36,886,016, forward strand.
GATAGCAGAAATAATGAGTAATGTTAATTCATTTGTGGAGGGGAAATGAGTGAAGAGAAACCAGCTTATTGCTGAGTATATGGTGACAGCCTCTACTGATACAAATGTAGAACCTAGAAACTCTTACAGAACAAAACATATACATATGGGGGTGGGGACATTGAAGGGAAAGGAAAAGATGGACTGGACGAGTTTGTTTGGAGCAGAGAACCTAGCGTGAGGCAGAGAGCCCGATGTGGGGGGCTCAAACTCACAAGCTATGAGATCACGACCTGAGCTGAAGTCAGATGCTTAACTGACTGAGCCACCCAGATGCCCTCACTGCTTTTATACTAGTAGAAGGAGTAGCACTGGTAGAACGTAGTAGTGTGTTAGAAACTATGGGTCACAAACTATTGGTTGCTCATAAAATCAATTTAATAAGTTGCAACAAAGGTTTTAGTCAAACTTAACAAAAAAATGTCAGAACTAATTGCACATAGAATAAGTACGTTTAATAGTTTTTTATCTGTTTTCTATATTTCTATTTGTGTAGATGTATATGTAGTCTGTGTGTACAGGCACCTGCACGCATGTACTGGCTTATAATGTAAAATTATTATTTTTTCTTTCACAATCAAAAAGTTGTAAAGCCACTGTTATCCATGACAAAAGGAATTATAGCTAAATGTTACAATTTATTTTTAATGTCAAGGTAGTCAAATCTTATGAAGAAAACTGAGCCAGGTATGAGGTGTGATTCTATTTCTAGCTTGGTTACCTATACAATGTTGGTTCCATGAAAATCAAGATTTCCAAATGGCTTTATTTGTAAACAAGAAATACCATAGCACTTGTAAACCACCTCACTAACATTAACTTAATAAGACCACTTATGTCAAGTGCTTTGAAATCTGAGAGAAATAGACTAACAACTTTTGAATTTCATTTTATTGTTTACAATGAACCTTCACAGATGTAATCATTTTGGCTCACAAAGGAAGTCTATGAGATAGCTAGGAAAGGTTGCTTTATCCACATTTTACAAATGAGGAAATCAATCACAGAGACGTTAAATGTACCTAGGTAATCATAACATTAACACTTCTCAAATATTAATAGATATTTCTGAAAAAAAATTGCTTCCATTTGTATTCAATAATCACATTAATCAACGCCTACAAAGCTAATGATCTCATGACATTTTTCCTCCATCACCCACAGAAGCCAATATTGTAGACACATAATCTAACCCTATTTTGCTAAGAAAATATTTTTCCTTCATATTTTTGTTCAACTCTTACAAGATAGATTAATAGTTGCCTACCCATAATTTCCTCATTCTTATTTGCTAAGGAGACCCCAGTTTTATGCATGTACCTATACCTCAGAAAATATATTTCTGTTCTCAGCTCAAGAGCAAATCATGAACAATTTAACTCTATCAAGTTTATACAATTCTCCTTAACAATGATTGGCTTACAAATGGATATGACCCATTAGGGACAATGGGCTGCGAAGAGAGGTCTCCTACATCAAAGGGGAGGGACTTAGAGTAAGAAACACAGAGAAGAGACTGTCATTTTATTCCTCTGGATGGTCACATATCTGAATGCCTCCTGGAACTGTAGCATCCATACTGGGACCACAGGAGCAGCTGGCCTGACAACCAAGGCAATTCCCTGAAATCGTGGGAGTGGGAAGATGCAGAGAACCTTAATCTCTGCTGACATTGTTGAACTGCTTAACTACTTGACTTTGGAGTCATCTTGCATGCCAGTGACTTACATGTGAAGTGATAAACTTTCTCTAGAGTTAAACATTTTGAGATATGTTTTTGGTACTGGCAGCCAAACACATCCTAATCACTAAAAGTCCCCATCCATTTGGCAAACTTTTGAGATTAAATACTTTAAGTTTCCACCTAACTGATTTTTGTTTACCACTTTAACAGTAAGTTAGGAATATTCTAATTTTGCCTATGTTTTTTTTTAATCCAGTTAATCTAAAATACTATTCTACATCTATTATGTTTATTTATTGAGGGACTATTTTCCAAGATTTTTTATATATTCAGGGAATCCAATGTTTTTATAAATCATTCAGAGACACACTGGATAAATAATGGCATCCAATGTATAAAACGCATTCATATGCTAATAATATCACCGAAGTGTGTAATTTTGAAAATATTTAGTTGACTCATTTCATACTACTTTGACTTACTACCCTTTGAGTAACGTGGTATATGTGTGAGAAACATGATATATGTGTAACCGAGCCAATGGACATAAAAGAGACACGAATGGCCGCAGGGTGCATCTAACACTTTTTAAAATTTTATTCAAAACTGTTTATGTGTGTTTACACATATTTCTCTAGGTAGACGGTCCATAGCATTTATCAGTCTCAAAGGATTAAGAGCCACTATGTATGAGAAAATTAATCTTTTCCTTTACTATTTTTGAATCAGATTGACACAAGCCAACAACCATTCATTCAAATAGAGAAGGATTTGATCTCTGATTTGCCACTTCATATGAGCATAGCTCATATACATAGATTATATAGGAGGCTATACCACTTGGTAGAGTCTGAAAAATACTACTAAAAGCATTCGACGCTTTTTAAGAAAGGAAGACATAAATTAGGCAATTGGATTTTTGGTTTTGCATCATTTCGTCCACAGCAATATAGAGTGGTTTAATTTTCTTTCCAATAAAATTTCTTTCTCAATAAAATAAGCATATGAAAAATGTAGAAAAAATCCTTGGAATGGTACAGTATTCATACAGTTATACTGCTAAACTTTGCAAGAATAAACCTAACACATTTATCATGGTGTCTACCATTCAAGGTTTATCTCTGAAAACTCCATCACACTCCCTACTCCATCCATATTTGGGCACTAGCTATAAAGAAAGTGCTCTTCCCCCTAGAATTAAAACTTCCATTTCTCTGTGCACCTGAACATACCATTCCCTCTTCTACAATGTCCTCTCCTCTCTTCTTTACATGTTGCCTGCCATATGTCCCATTATTCAGTACTTGTTTCAGAACCACCTCCGCTGAAAAGAATCTCCTAGGGAATATATGGCACTCCCTGCTCTTTGCTCTCATAAGATCCCAGGCACTCATTCAACAAATATTTACCTAATGCCTCTAAGCACTGGGAACACAGCAGTGATCAAGCGACATTCTTGTTCTCATAGAGATAATATTGTAGTGGGAGTAGATAGATAATATGCAAATAAACACATAAAACAGAAGAGGTAATAAATTCTCTGAGGAAAAAGAAATCAGGGTAAGAAAGGGTGTTAGGGGCAGAAGACAACCATTGCAGGTAAGGTAAGGAGAAAAATCCTCCAAGAGAGCAGAGCATTTGAGCAAATCTCAAAATTAAGTGACTACCTAGAAGAAGAGTATCCGAGGAAGAAGGGGCAGTGAACGCACAGGCTTGGATGTAAAGGCATTCGTGGAAGTTTAGAGAAAAAAGAAGGAACAGAGGTAGTGGAAGAGGGTGAGAGAAATGGGAGATAAGGTCAAAAAAGTAGCCTGGTGCCAAATGGCAAGGACTTGCAACTTGTATGTTAGTTAAGATAAAAGCATTGGGAAATTCTGAGCAAGATGTGACTTGACCTTATTTCTAAAATCTCACCACAGCTGCTTTGAGTAGAGCACGTATTTGTCAGTGAGAAAGCAAAGAGACATACAAGAGGCTACCGCGGTGGTCCAGATGGAAACTGGTGGTGGCAGCTTGTCCTGGGATGGCTGCACAGGCAGGGATGTGAAAACTATGAATACTGGCAACTCTTGAGGGAGTTTGTTTTAGCAGAGAGAAGGGAAATGGTTAATTCACTGGAGAGGGCAGTGAGGGCAATGGATAATTATCGTTACAATATATTACAACATACATTATGCCAATGGGAAAGAATGCTGGTGATGTGGAGTTGAGAGGGGCTAACTGCCATGTCCTTTAGTAGGAGAGAGAGGGTGGGATCCAGGATGAAAAAAAAACCGAGATGGCCTTTGTGGGCCAGGGACATATAGTTCAACTACTGTAGTGGACAGAGATGCAGAATACTTGAGTGCAGTGCCAGTGGGGTAGTAGACTTTGTGGTATAACTATATAGCCATCCTGTAGACGAGGAGAAGAGAGGAGAGAGAAGAAAAGATCGTAAGAAGCCTTTTATTGGGTGTTCTGTTACTCTTAGAAGGAGAAACATACTATGGAACAATAGTAGGTAATTCACAGGATTTGGGGGAAGGTCAGAGAATCACTGGAGGTGATCTAACTAGGACAATATCCAAATTACAATGACATAATTGCTCACAGAACAGTTTTCCGCTGCTGGGAACCCCAGATTTTCCTGCCTATAAATCCCCAGGCCTAACTGTTAGAACTGGGACATATAACACTGGCTACTTCTCAGTCACCTTCACCAGAAAAATAGATACTGCACCGTGCTTCTTTCTTCCTGCAGTATGTTTCCTAATCAAAACCTTGCTTGGGAACATTTGATGGGAGAAATCTACAAAAAATTCTTGAGCTATAGCTGTAAACGAAGTTTAAAATTTAAGTTTCTGGTGTCTGCCTTGGAGATTGAGATCTCATAAAGGGAGAGACTCCCCATGCATAAAAAGGGTACCCAGAAGACGGTGGGCAACCAAAAATACAACAAACTTAAACTACAAGTGTTTACATATTTGCTGTTATACCCCCCCCACCCCAAATGTTTTCAACACACAATAAAAATAAGCATGTGATAATTTTTGTTGCATAAAAAAAGATAAATGAAATGAGGAACTTCATTTTTATGCACGGCCATTTGTTATTTCTTTAAATCCTGGTTCCCACCCCAAATTATACAAATAATATAAACTAGGGGCACCTGGGTGGCTCAGTTGGTCAAGTGTCTGACTTCGGCTCAGGTCATGATCTCACAGTTTGTGAGTTCAAGCCCCACATTGGGCTCGCTGCTGTCAGCATGGAGCCCGCTTGGGATTCTCTCTCTCCCTCTCTCTCTCTGCCCCGCCCTGCTCACGTGCCCTCCCTCTTTCAAAAATAGAATAGATGTTAAAAATAATAATAATATAAACTAAACTGGGGTATTAGAGCATAAATTGGGGAATCTTAGAGCATTAAAATATGACCTTCAGTCTCTAGGACTGTTCTAGAAATTAAGACTATTTTGGGGGGCTGGATCATTTTGAGCTTCTGTTCATTTCAACACAACTGTCCTAAGAAGGTGCTGGCTCTCTGGTATGGTAATGTTTGAGAATAATAGAACAGAGTGAGAATTCATTCATTAAACAGATATTTATTAAGCCCCTAATTATAGTTACACATTCTTCTAGGTGTTGAACACACAGCAATGAACAAAAGAGATAAAAATCACTGCTGATGGCATTACAATTCTAGAAAAAAGGGATGTGCTCAATATCACAATTACCTTTAAGTGATGACAAAATTAACACCTGTTTATGACAGAAAAGCATAAGAAAAAAAATCACCTATTATAGCACTAATGTAACTCTTGTGCTTTTTGACACATGGTACTGTGGGGTTTTTTTAAGTATCTAAATCTGCATATTTGTTACAAAAATAGAATGCTACCTAAACATACAGTTTTCCATTTTGCTTTTTTCACTTGATACTAGTTCATGAATATTTTCCTATATGATTATGCATTTTTTTATAAAATTTTGTAATGTGTACATATTACTCTGTCATAGAAAAGTATCATAATAAGGTCCTTTTTACTGACCATTTAGGTAGGTTTCCAATTTTCCATTATTATAAACAATGCTACAGTGAACATCCTTGGACTTCTATATTTGCACATTTATCTGATTATTTCTTCTGAATAATTTCACAAATGTGAAACTGCAAGGTCAAAGAGTAACCACATTTAAAGGCTGCTAATATATAGGCCAACTCTTGTCCATAAAAAAATTGTGCCAATTTTGTTCTCAGCTGTACTGTGTAAGTGAGCGCCTATTTCCTACACCCTAGCAGATTCTACTTGTTTGATTATTAATCAACTTCTGATGATTCAGCCAGGGACTCTCGCAGTAGGGAGAAAGGTAGTTGGGCAGCTGTCGCTAAATGATAAGTCAACAGATTTTTCGATATGTACCATTTATCCACAAGGATTACCCTGTGCCCAGTGGGATCCTCACCTGTTTCGTGCTGATAGGAATGCTTACGAAACTTCTGAGGGAAGAAAGGAAAAGAGGAGAGAAAATATGTCAGTAATTCTCACCCTTCCAATCCATTTTTTCATTGATAAACAATATTAATTGCATTGAAAAAATATTTAAATAACGTCAATACTGACAAGTACAATTTAGCTCTATGGGTATGTTTGTATGTAGTACACAGAGTTATCGAAGGCAAATGGAAATACAGTTGAGATGACATATTATGCATCATTAAATAATAAACACTGAACAATGTGAGAAAGCATCTTCTATCTCTTGGAATGCCTATATCCTAACTTGACATAATCTGTAGAATCCAAAGGAAGAGATGATACTAAATGGATAGTCATTTTTCTTAATGTCTGCTCCACTTCCCAAATTATACTAGTTTATACTTACTGATTTTAGTTCATTAAGTTAATGCTTATTGTTTAAGCTTTAGGTCAGACTGTTTCCTGAGATGTGGCCAATAACCACTTAACAGCAGGGACAAAAGGATGTTCTAGTGAGACAACTCTAGAAGTCACTGGCTTCTAATTCAGAATTAGTACCCCTAATTCAGAAATCTCTATCACATAAGATCCCATGAAAACAAACAAACAAAAAAAAGATCTCCCTCAGCTAGGAGAACCTAGCTAAGTTGTGTCAACTGGGAAAACCACTCAGAGTACACAGCCCTTTATTGTTATTATTGGTGCTGGCAGGATCCCATCTCTCTCCGCACAGCCTAAACCCACAGCCTTTAACCTCTCATACCAAGAAAGCTGTTCATAACCAGAACAAAGGTTAGAAAGCCACTATCGTCATCCCAAGTGACATCTCTGCATCTTTATAGATCCACTAAATAGGTAAGTCCTAGTTATATCTGTATCCAGGCTCCTAGTCAAAATCCTCTTGTTTCTTATTAACTACACCCTTCTCCCTGGCTTGAACTTGTGCTTACTGAACAAACCCCACCAAGTTAAACCAAAATCTGTTTATGGCTTCCACTTTGGCCTCAGCCTTTCCCATCCATTTGCCACAGACCCCAGTGTCTCCAACAGTATAAACAGGTCCTCTGCTGGCACATTAACTCTCTGCATTTGTCTTAGCAGAACTAGATGATTATACAGCCTTTAGAAAGTGGAAGTTCAGTCTGAACTGCTTCAGGATTCAGACCGAGCATCTTCTGGATGAGTATGGTGTTAAATAAATTTCTACAAATTTCCTCCCTTAACTTTCATAACAATTCTAAGCAATCGATTCTTACTCTACAAATGAGAAAACCGAGACACGGGCAGATTAAGGGACTTGTCTAGCTTTTACATAATGGAGCCACGATTTGAATCTAGGGTCTCCTGAATACAAACCAGTGTTCTTCTGCCTTATGATATTGAGATGGAATCACTCAGCCCAGGCTTTAACACCTTTTGAAACAGAGGTGGTTTTCTCCCGTGGCTTGATTTAGTAATTTTCAGCTGAATAAAAAATTCCTGTGTCCTGCCCATGTGAGTCCCTCGCCCACGGCACCAGACCAAAAGACAGACTCAGGAATCTGACAGGCAGCCACCCCCTTGCACATGATCTATAATGTCAGATATGAAGCACAATTAAACAAAAGCAGATCTGGCCAATGCTTAATAATAGATGGAGGAGTTAATTGACCTATGCAAAACTTAAAAAGCGCAGAGAAATTATTAAAGTGTAAAAAGTATTTTCCCGCCTGTCTTATACCCAACATGGTCCCCTCAGCAAGATATGTCATCCCTACAGGAGTCCCACGCAAAGGTATCCCAATTAGTAAGAGACCTTAGGCATGTGAACATGTAAAATAGCATTCAGAAGGATTGTGATTATATAACATACCAAATTTTTCCCCCCCAAAAATGAGCAAAAGAATAATTCTACTTTATGGCTCTTGCTTAATTGCCCTCATGGACTAATCAGGAAAGAGAATGATGCTATCTCCTCTTGCTAACCTTTGATCTGCTCCCTGCCAAGGTTTGTTTCATTTCCTCAAAACCGCAAAAAAGAGTAAAATGAGGTGATCAAGGCTGAAGTCACCCCCTTTGCAGTTTTTCCTGGCTTAATCATGGAAGATTTCTGTTTAATAAACCACAGGGTTATTGCTGCTGATTGTCACAAAATCTCTTAACAAAATGCTCCTTTATTTCGGCTAAACAATGTTTTTCTTAAACCCGTTGCAGCAGTTACGTTAACTGACTACAATTAAAATTCTACCTTGTAGTAACATGGTTTGACCTCTATCTCAACATACTCAAGAGTCTTGGAGTTGACATAGATAGCTTACGGTAAAAGACGAGTCAGTTTCTGAGACAGTCCTTATGCCAGGCAGAATATTACTGGAAATTCTATTAGGCTTTAAGAAGACACTGTGCTGTATTATGAATACCAATACTATTATTCCCCAAGTTTGCACACAAATTGTATAATCACTCAAGACACTACAGGGGTTACTTAGAAAACAAATGTGACATCATTTATCATATTGATCCTTGTCTATAAACAAAGAACTTGTATCTTTCCTCACAACAGCATTTTCCTAAATGTCATTCAGCATTAACCAGAGAAACAAAATAATAACATTTTCAAAATCAGGATTAGCATTTAGGTTGTTGCTGGACATTTTAAGATATGACGGAAGTAGCCTTTAGTCCTTGTCTGGGGGAAGAGAAGAGAAGGAGACTTTACCAATGCTCATGCTTATCTTAGTCTAGAAAATCTGTATTATACTTCTTTCCTCTAACATCAGAGAATGGTCACCTGCTTACCTGTTTTTGTCTGATTGAGTAATCTTCTCTGTAAGTTTAAAATAAATGAAAAGTGCTATACCTGTGGAATTAGAGAGTTCTTTTCATACCTTGAGTGGACCTTGGTGATTAGTGAATCTACATTGGAAAACTAAGATCCAGAGGGCAAATATGTCTGATTCTGCCTTTATTTTACCAAATACATGATTTTCCTAATCTCACTAGCAGCTTAATGAAGAGGTTTTCCAAGAAAACAACAACAACAACAAAACAAACAAAAAAACAAGAAGTGATAAACATGGTCAATTATTGTTCACCAACTTACTATGGCTGAATAAGAACACATTAGGTTAAGAGAATTGCTTTCCTTAGGGCTCCTGGGTGGCTCAGTGAATTAAGCATCCAACTTTGGCTCAGGTCATGATCTTGCGGCCATGAGTTCGAGCCCCACATTGGGCTCTATGCTGATAGCTCAGAGCATGGGGCCTGCTTCAAATTCTGTGTCTCCCTCTCTCTCTGCCCCTCCCCCCGCATGGTCTGTCTCTCTCAAAAATAAACATTAAAAAAAAAATTGAATCCCCTGCTCGCACTCTCTCTCAAAAAAAAAAAAAAATCAAAGACAGTGTTTTAAAAAAGGGGGTGGGGGGTGGCGCATGGGTGGCTCAGTCAGTTAAGCATCCGACTTCAGCTCAGGTCATGATCTCATGGTTCATGAGTTCAAGCCCTGTATTGGCTCTGTGCTGACAGCTCGGAGCCTGGAGCCCGCTTTGGATTCTGTGTCTCCCTCTCTCTCTGCCCCTCCCCTGCTTGCACTCTGTCTCTCTCTCTCTCTCAAAAATAAATAAACATCAAATATGTGGGGAAAAAATGAAAAAAAAATGTTTAAGAATTGCTTATCATTGCCATTTACTGGACATTTTACTTGATAAAAGAAAAGATGTCTTTATGCTATTTGTCCACAATTCTTCACACCAATATAGCTACCCAAGTCAAATTAGCTGTCTAATTAGAACTGGAAGAGATGGATGTATTTTAAATGGCTCCAAAATACATTATGGTACATATAAATTTTCTTCTTTGATTCTACATTTCTATTTGTAATTGGAAATGGTCACAGTTCACATCAAGAAGGTTTTAGAATTCCCTCGTGACCCTTTCACAGAAGAGCTCTAATCCATACTGACCAATGTGTTATTTTCCATTCCCAAATTCAGTCAGAACACTGCCTCTTTATTATCTTGAAAAAAAAAAAGGAACATAAAACATGTTCTGCATCAAGATGGTTCTCTTTTTTCTTATCTTTCTCTTCAAAGTTTCTCTCTTCCTAATTTATACTTTTTACCTGTACTATAAACATTATTCCTTTGCATTTTTTATGATGATTTAATATCACAGTTCTCTCCCTTGTTTGTTCAGTTAACCTCTCCATATTGGCTCTTGTGTTTCCATTTTCAAAAGTTTGTTTTTTAGTAACTAGATGTTTGTACCTTTTAATTTCTTTTACCTATTTCACCTACCTCCCACCCTGCCCCAGAACTATCAGTTCGTTCTCTATATTTACGACTCTTTGTTTTGTTTTTTAGATTCCACATATAAGTAAAATCCGATGGTATTTGTCTTTGTCTGGCTTATTTCAGTTAGTATAATATTCTCTCGGTCCATCCCTGTAGTCACAAATGGCAAAATTTCAATCTTTTTTATGGCTGAATAATATTCCATTGTATATACCACATCTTTTTCCATTCATCTATCAATGGACACTTAGGTTATTTCCGTATCTTGACTACTGTAAATAATGTTGCAATAAACACAGGAGTGCATGCATCTTTTTGAATTAATGCTTTCATTTTCTTCATGTAAATACCCAGAAGTGGAATTACTAGATCATATGATATTTCTATTTTTAATTATTTTAAGGAACCTCCATACTATTTTCCATAGTGGCTACACAATTTACATTCCCATCAATGGTACACAAGGGTTCCCTTTCTTTAAAGCCTTGCCAACATTTGTTATTTCTTTTTGATACTAGCCATCCTGACTAATGTGAGGTGATATTTCATTGTGGTTTTGATTCACATTTCCCTAAGATTAATGATTTTTGAGCATTTTGTGTATCTGTTGGCCATCTATATATCTTCCTTGGAAAGATGTCCTCTAGCCAGAAATACACACACACATATATGGTCAATTAATCTACAACAAAGAAGGCAAGGCAAGGCAAGGCAAGGCAAGGATATACAACGGAGAAAAGACAGTCTTTTCAATAAAAAGTATTGGGAAAAACTAGAAAGCTACATGCAAAAGAATGAAACTGGACTATTCTTTTACATCAAACACAAAAAAATAAACTAAAACTGGATTAAAGACCTAAATGTAAAATCTGAAGCCATGAAACTCTTAAAAGAAAACATAGGCAGTAAATTCTTGAATGTTGTCCTTAGCAATATTTTTCTGGATCTGTCTCCCCAAGCAAGGGAAACAAAAGCAAAAATAAACAACTGCAACTAAATCAGACTAAAAGGCTTTTGCACATGGAAGAAATCATCAACAAAATGAAAAGGCAACCTACGAAATGGGAAAAGATATTTGCAAATGATATAGCTGATAAGGAATTAATATCCAAAATATATAAAGAACTCATACAACTTAACACCAAAAAAACCCCACATAAATAATCTAATTTTAAAAGGTTACTGTGGTTTTAAATAAACTTCTAGCAATTATGTTCCATTAATTTAGCAGTAACCTCTTTCCAGTAATTCTAAATGGCATTTTCTGACTGATCTTAACATACTTTTTATGGAGATTTTTTTGTGCTTTGATTTCAGTGACAATAAACAATCTTAAGTTATTGTCTACTTTTATCTCTTTGATTGGCTTTTCAATCTCTTACATTCAGTTGTGTTTCTCAGGACCCTGCCCTGAGTTCTTTATTCTTCAATCCTTTTTTGAATCTTTCACTGATTTTAATCACTATCTTCAACTATCCCCTCTATATGAACGATTCTTGTGTTATTCATGGAAGGCCAACCCCTAAATTTTTGGACTGTTCATGCAATGATCCCATGAAGGTGTTCCTGGTCAGTCACTGAGTCATTTCTCCCACAATTTTCCCATTCCATCCATAAAGATCTCAGAGTTCTTCACTAGATCCTCTGTGAGAAAGGAAAGAATATAAAGTCTGAGTAGGAATTTTATATTTCCTTGTGTTTTGGTTCTGTTTTCGTTTTGGACACACCCTACAAGTTTTACTCATCACATTGAGCCTACATCATTTTGGTCAATACTTTGTGAGACAGAGAATCTAAAAGATTAATAAGTAACAGATGTAGAATGTGGACATGGCGAGAGGCTGCCTAATAGGGTGGTAAGGAGCACAACTTACAAAGCCATCTAGACAGTGGATGGGTCACTTAACCAATCCAGTTTCCAGTTTTCTCATATCTAAAATGGGACTAATGATATTGCCAAGCTCAAAGGGTTGTTATTATGATCATTAAATAAGCTAATATTTTCTGCAGAGCCTAGAACAGTGCCTTGCTCATGGAAAGTCCTGTCTAAGGACTTGTTATCTAGGTAAGTGCTAAGTGAAACAATAAAGCAGGGAAGATGGGAAGACAGTAGTTTTTAGAACTGCAGATCAGGTAGCCAGGGAATGGTTCACTGGGAAGGTGAAATTTGGGCAGAGTTGACAGAAGTCAGACAGCAAATTGTTTTGCTGTCTTAGGGAAAAACATTCTAGGGGGAGAAAGCTGCAAGTACAAAAGAACTGAGGCAGGAGTTTGCCTGCTATGTTTGAGGAACTCTAAGGAGGTCAGGTCAGTGAAAAGGTAAGAGTCCCATTAGACAAATCAGAGTGGAAATGAGAGTGGGGTGGGGCACAGGCCTATTAGGCTTTTTGATTGATGATTACACAGGTTCATTCTGGCTGTGATACTGAAAATAGTTTGAAATGAGGCAACAAACTACTTACGAGGCCTACTGCAACATAATCAGATGATAGACATTGATGGGTATGACCAGACAGGGAATGGCAAAGTGGTAACAAGGGGTAAGATTTGAGATGTATTTTTAAATGAAAGTCCATAGAGTCTGCTGTCAGAATAAATGTGAGGTGTGAGGCAAAGAGATGAACCAGGGATTATAAGAAGTTTAGCCTAAGCAACTGGAAAACAGAATTGCAATTAAATTAGATGAGAACCATTATAAGAAGCATAGGTTGAGGAGGAAGATTGGGAATATGGTTTTCGATATATTAAGTGTGAGATGCCAACTGTTTCTCTGAATTAAGATGTAAAGTACACAGTTGAGTCTAGAGTTAAAAGGGATAACTAGACTGAAAATATATACTTGGGAGTTATCAGTGATATACAGCAATTAGAGCCACAAGAATAGATAAGATAATCTAGGAAGTGAGCATAATTTAATGAAATAGAGAAAGAACATATCCAAGCATTGATCCCTGGAGTGCTCAAAGGTTTACAATAGAAATGACAACAAACATAGGAAACTGGAAAGGACCAGTCAGTGAAGTTGAAGGAAAACCAAGGAAATGTGGTGTCCTAGAAGTCAAGTGAAAAAAAAATCATTTTAAGAGGAAGTGATCATCAAGTGATCAACTTCATCAAATAGGTTAGTTAGAAAGAGGACCAAGAATTATGAGTTAGAATTAATAACTAAAAGGTCTTTGGTGAACTTGAAAAGATGAATTTGCAATGGAGTCATGGAAACAAAATCTTGGGATGAAGGGACAATGGAAAAGAAAAATTAAACAGAATGAACATAAATTTTTCAAGGAGTTTGTTATAAAAGTAAGGAAAGAAATGGGGTGGTAGATGGAGAGTTAAGTAAACAAAGAAAAATTAAATTTTTTTGTGCAAAAGAATTTTTTGCTAATGGGAAGGGTCCAGCAGAAAAAGAAAGAAAGAAAGAAAGGAAGAGATCAGTAACATTTACTTCCAATTGAATCAATGAGCCCATCCCATCCCTGTGAACTACACTTTTACTGCTGCTCCTATCTACCTATTAATTTATTCAGTCCAATCATCAAAGGTCCAAAGCCAAAGCATTGGCATACCAATTTTACAAGCACTCCCAGTTTTTGCTAACAAACTTGGAAATCATGAGAATCTTTTCCTAAAACATTACCTCTACTCTTTACTCTGCATGAAGACTGATTTTCCCAAGATGGTGCCTCTTCTCCAGAAATTTACACAAGTGAAGAATGCTCATGGTCTCAGGCTCACCTTGATCAGTTGGTCAATCTTGATTCATTTATCTGACTACTCTCTGGGACCCTTTGGACAATCACTTTGACCAAATCATTGTTACCAAAAGTTTAAATTCTCTTTTCTCCCCTTTTTATTAGGTCACACTTACCTCCAGCACTGGTTATACCCATAAGAAAGGTCTCCAATCTCAGTTGAACTTATTCCTATTCAACATTTTTCCCCCATAGTCTGCAGTGACTGCTCAAATCTCTTAGGTTTCCATTTTCATGTCTCTCTCTCATTCTAAGATTATTTGGTTCACTCATTTTACCATTACAGAGGCCCTGCTACATTTTCAATTTGGTGCTTGGCACTAGTTATACAAAGGTCCTTGACTTCAAAGATCTTACAGGATCAAAAGGAAGAGAACAGGATTAAAAGAAAAAGTCAAAGAGAAATAATGGAAGAGAAAAGAATAAACAGAATCAAATAAACAAAAACATCTAATACAAACTGGTTCATGTTTTAACAAAGGCATTAAGCAAATTAAATCAATGTAGAAGAAAAAAGAACTCTGTAAGAGGAGAAGAAGAGAAGTCTGACAGAAGACGTGGTATTTGGTTTGGGAGTTAAAAGATAACCATATGTTTTACAAGTTCCATACGAAGAGATTGGACAGAAGGTAATTCTAAGAGGAAGGAATTTCTAGAGCAAGAAAATGAGGCATAAAATCATGCCTTTCTCATGAAATAACCACTAACTTCAATGTTCCTGGAGTGTGCAGTACAAGCTAAGGATTTTGGACTACTTCTTTAATAATGTAAGAACCATGAAAAGTTTTTGCAAAGAATGAGTAGAGATGTGTATGTCTGTTTAGGAAATATTCCTGGGAGAAATGTGGAACACAGACATAAGAAGGAAAGAGACTCAATACAGTTACTGGAACTGGAATACTGGAAACTGTGGCGGGACACCTGGGTGGCTCAGTCGGTTGAGCATCTGACTTCAGCTCAGGTCATGATGTCACAGCTCATGAGTGCAAGCCCCATGTCGGACTCTATACTGAGCTCAGAGTCTGGAGCCTGTTTCGGATTCTGTCTCTCTCTCTCTCTCTGCTCCTAATCCACTTGCATTCTGTCTCTGTCTCTCTCAAAAATAAGTAAGCATTTAAAAAAAAGAAAAAAGAAACTGTGGCAAGTGTCTAGAAAATAAATGGCAAAGGTCTCTAGAGCAATGTCATAACAAAAAAAAAAAAACCCAGAAAGAGTTTGGCTTGGTAATTTTTAATGAAAATATATAATTGAAAAGATTTATTGATAAATTGGATTTAGCAAACTATGAAAAGAGAAGAGTTAAGCTTCACTTTGATACTCTTAGCTTGGGCGATTAGGTATATGGCAGGTGCATTAATTACAGTAATGAACACAGGAAGCTTTGAAATAGAGGGAATAGGAATGCAACAAATAGGTTAGGTCTGAGATGCCTTTAAAACATCTAAGTACATATGTCCAGTCAAATTCAGAGCTGGAGTTTCTGAGAGATATTGAGGCTGGAAATATTTATTTAGATGTCATCAGGACCTAGGTGCAAGTTAAACTGGAAACATTGGACTAAATCCTCTGAGAGAATGTCAAGTAAGGGGGAGAAAAAGGATATCATGAAAAAGATATACGCTTGGAAGGCCGTTAGGGCTGTATCCAGAATATAGTCTCCTTACCACCTATCCTTGGCACCTATTTCCTCCATCTTATTAACCAATAAAAACTGACAAGGCTTAGCTCCTAAACTTAAATCTTAAAAAGTACTAGTCCCTAGCTTTTTTTTTCTCCTAGCTTTCTTCTTTTTTTCCTTTTAAAAAATTTATTTATATTTTCAAAGAGGATCAGATGATTTCTTCAAGTATCTCTCCCATAACAGCTAGCAGAAATGCCCTAGTAGTTGCATATTAGAGAATCCTTTTATCATTTGTTCCTACTAACACTGTTTAATTTGACAATTCCATGATTTTAGCACATTATCACCTGTTTTGTTTTTCTAATGGAGACAAGTACTTTATTTTCAGATTCTTCTATATACCAGCACATTTAACGCTCCACATCGGGTCACATCTCCATCAGACACCCAGTAACCTAAGCAGCTTTTTTACTATAAACTTTCTGGATAAATTAGCCAATGTCACAAAGTACACAATCACAAAAACAACATTTTTTTTCAGTAAGACATACAAAGTTTACACCCTCGCATACAGTACAGAAAGGCTACACCTAGATAGAGTATGACTTGATTTCAGCAATCAAATGTCAGTCAACACAAATAGGCAAAAAAAAAGAAACCACTGCAGTCTTGAACTGGGATATTTTTAGGCTTTCATTTGAGCACATTCAGATGAGAACCCATCCTTATTAATGGATTAGAAAGTTAATTGATCTGTATTATGCCTGAAAGTGGCCAGAGAAAATGAAAAATAAGGGTACTCATTCTGTGCCCTACTCATATATTTAAACTCTCTCTATGTACTTTTAACTTACACCATCAGCACTTAATATACAGATAACTCATTTTAAAATTGAAAGGGTTATAGGGTTATAATTTTTATAATTTCTCCTCAGTAATGCTTTATATATTACATTTAAAGCACCCGGTAAAATACATCCAAGGATTTCAGTACCTCACAAACTTTACAGAAATTTCTTGGCCAGTGACTAAAACCCTGGCTTATTTGAGACTGAATATAGTATCTACTAAATGAGGTAAGCAGTAAAATTATTCTTATGTGTATGCGCTCTCAATAATTTTTAAACTCCTTACATATCTTAGGAATTTAAAAATATGTATTTTAAATCTGAAATTGGGTTCTGGGCTTCTACCAATACTCAATCTAAATAGTCTTGTATCACTAGCAGATTTTGCAATTCACCCCTCCCTCTCTTCCCTCCTTCTCTCTCCACCCCCGCCCCCTGCCCCCAGGTCATAAATATCCTGAACCACTTTGCTCACACCGCAGCCTTCAGAGTATCCATTTACCTTGTATCACATACACAGTGGCCCAAAGCATCTTGTTTTTTCTTCAATAAGTGGTTTTTAAATCCCTAATAGTACCTTCAATTTCTGATCTTCTTTCACTACTTGATCTCTAAGGGCTTTATGAAAATTCTGTTAAAGTTTTCATCAATCATATCCTGTAACTTTTTTTTGCATGTAAAGCTTTTCAAAAACAGCCTTTCATGTGAGTGAAGCAAAATTATTTCAGAGGAAATCTCCCATAGTTGTGAGTGGTTACGCACAGCCACGTTTGATAACCAATTCCTACTTGTGGTACTGTGGTTTTGCGAATATACACATGAGGAATGGGGAGAACCAATGTTGGGCTGGTTATTGCTGAACAGACTCAAGGCTACTTCGGTACTATTTTCAGCATCAGTGATTTCAATATTGTGTGATCTAAAATTCTTTCCTGCCAGGATCCTGTCTTTCCTTCCAGAAGATAGTGTTTCTCCGCCAACACGAAATGACAACATTCCCTTCCTTCACCAACAGCTGTACATCTTTCAATTCTTGCGTTGGATGTCACAGGCTCTACCCGGTGCCTCCCACTCTTCCTGCCATTGTACGGTGAATGTGGAGAACGTAATTCTCTTAGTCGTTCATAAAGGCTCAAATGACAAATGAATTTTTCTACCCCTGCTGCTCTCTAAACTTTGGGAAGTATCAAGTGAACCATTAGCCATTTCATGATATTCAACTTGGGTGACCATGCTGGGAAGAGTTGCAATTTAATGCCTTTTTAAATGTATGGTTATGGGTTATATTGTATGTAGTTCTATTACATTTTTCTACCATGTTTTCCTTTTATTGTGCCATTAAAAATTTATTTTTTATTTTCATCATCACATTATGATAATTGTTACATTTCCATTATTGTTTTCTCATTTCTTTTTATAATGGTTGTAAGATTAATAAAATCTTTGACATTGTCTTGGGAGGTCAGTAGTCCATGAATTGCCCTCTGCAAGCTTGCCATTTTGCATACCTTGCTTAGGTCTTATGTGGGCATCTCCTGTATGTTTAACAGTGAACAATGGGTTACTCACTCAATTTACTATTTTTTTCATCTGTAAATTGTACATACTATATAAATCTAACAGCCAGGTGATGGTATTTATAAAGTGAAACCATTTTTCCTGGCAACCTAAAAAAGGCTATTGTTTCTAGGAAAAATAAAGATATGTGTGAAAACTAGATACCTCAAAGATATTACTTAATGACATCTAAAGAATGTTAAACCACATAACAGCTAACCCATTGGTGGTAATAACATTAACAGTGCAGCTGAGGTCTATTTTTAAAATTATAAATTAAGGATCAGAGGAAAGGAGAAGTTTAACTTTTGTTAACAGTAGGGAACAATACTGATTCAAAATAGGAATGAAAAAAAGATGCCCAGGCATGGTATTTAAATTTATTTGAGATTAGTTTCTTTCTAAACTAAAGAGGCAGTCCACTGTTTTAAAAAGACCTTGATTAACAGGAGTTCTATTTTTCCATTTCTGTCTAAATTGTCCTAAATGGTTGCATTCTTTGTGGAGAAAACTGTTCACATCTACAGCAAATGCTTAAGCGTGTGTACTGTTCACGAGGGTAGAGAGACCATGTTGAGCTCACTGCTGCAGCTCTAGCGTCCACAACATCAGAGATTCTCAATACATATTTGCTGAAAATCATTAAATAGGATAAATAGGTGTGTATGACATATCATGGATATGCTAATTTAATATATAACTGATTTACACAAATATCATATCACATACACAGTAGTGCACTCAGAAAAAAGATAGCATTCGGACAAACTCTGTGCAATGTTACCAAAGTTTATTATGTCGATGTTATTTGAGATCATACAAGCAAGGACATATAGTTCTTTGTATACCAGAGTGTCAGACTGTTTTAAAATTTATCTTTCACAGAGAACACATAGAAATCAAAGAAAAAAATTTTTACTCTCTATAAAAATATAAAATATGATAATTTTTTGCATTACAAAATTACATGTCATTGCATATCAGATATCTTTCTGATCCAATGCCTAGTGCCCTTTTGGCTGCAAACTGAGGAACTACCAACACTAATTAGCAAATAAAATACACATCTAATAGGGCTCCTAAAAGATATGCTGTAGTATAACCCAGTACTTTGAATTTTAGCAGAGCAGCCAAAGATAAAAGAAAATAGCATGTCAGTCTCATAATTGATCATTATGTCACCTACCTTTCCTTATACAAAAACCATGCTTGTAAAATATTTGCTAAAGGCCATTTGATTTCACTCAGATGTGAACACCAGACCTAATTAAAGAATACATTTAATTTCTAATAAACCTCCTTTCTTTGTATGTTTTATGTTCTTGAATATATTTCTGCTCAGGTGTTGATTTCAGATCTTTGGAATTTTAAGTGATGCAAAAATTAAAACAATAACAAATTCCATTTACAATTTACTAAAATAACCTACCCTTTTATCTAATGTTTGGGTTAGTGATATAATTATATAGTTAAACAAATACACATCGAACATGAAACCTCACCATAATTCTATCTTGGAGGTCCATAACTGAGAGCATCTTATTTATAAAATCCATTGACAATCAGCCACTACTTTCTAAATAAGAGATCTTAAAAAAAACCATTATGTATCAAATTCCAAAATATATATTATTTCACTAGCCAGATTCCAGCTTATATATTAAGACATGAAAAATGTATTTGCAGATTACTCACCCACTAGAACTCCTAATAATTAGATGATTGAAACCTAGAAATCTGAGTGATCTATACTGAGATATGTATTATTTAAATGTGCTTTGATTTTCTTATAAATTTGAAACTTTCTAGATGTAAGATAGGTGCTTATATTAATACAGAGGAAAAAAGATCAAGAGTGGTAGAATCCAAGAGCAGAGGCAGTATATCCTTCCAAGCATCCTAGCTTGAAAGAGATAGCACGTTGAAATTGGGTAATTAAAGAA
Source organism: Panthera uncia (assembly GCF_023721935.1). NCBI lineage: Eukaryota > Metazoa > Chordata > Mammalia > Carnivora > Felidae > Panthera > Panthera uncia. The sequence goes on from NW_026057585.1 coordinate 36,906,184, forward strand.
GAGTTTTAAAGGGAGATATTTATAAAGATCTTGGCCTAGTAACAGTGAGGAGCTATTCCTTGGTCTGATGGGAAGTGGAAAGAAAGTATTAGCCTGAATGAAGAGACAGAGCCATGTGGAGAGAACCACCTAGCTTCATGCATCCAGTCCTGGTGACCCCATAGGAAGGGAGTTGAGGAAATAAACTCCTCATATTCACTTTTTCCTTTGTTGGTCACAACTCCTCAGATGCTCTCCTAATATACTCGAAAACCAGCCCCTGTTTGCAGAAGGTAAGAGAGACCAGAAAAAATGAGAGGCAGACCGCACCAGACTGGTAGGTGGCAGGTTTAATAAGTAAGGGGACTTCTCTAGGATGCTTGTCTTGGGCAGCTGATAGATCTTCACACCCACCTACCAACTCTTGAAAGTTTATGTACAGCCCTTACCTAGGTTCAGTCACATATACCACCTGGGTGGTCTCAATACCACATCAGGACTGTTCCGGAAGATGGCGGCGTAGGAGGACGCGGGGCTCACAACGCGTCCTGCCGATCACTTAGATTCCACCTACACCTGCCTAAAGAACCCAGAAAACCGCCAGAGGATTAGCAGAAGGGAGTCTCCGGAGTCAAGCGCAGACTAGAGGCCCACGGAAGAGGGTAGGAAGGGCGGCGAGGCGGTGCGCGCTCCACGGACTGGCGGGGGGGAGCCGGGGCGGAGGGGCGGCTCGCCGGCCAAGCAGAGCCCCGGAGTCTGGCAGGCAAAAGCGGAGGGGCCGGACAGACTGTGTTCCGACAGCAAGCGCGACTTAGCGTCTGGGAGGTCATAAGTTAACAGCTCTGCTCGGAAAGCGGGAAGGCTGGAGGACAAAGGGAGGGAGAGCTGCTGAGCCCCCGGACGGCAGAGCTCAGCTTGGCGGGGAACAAAGGCGCCAGCGCCATCTCCCCCGCCCATCCCCCAGCCAAAATCCCAAAGGGAACCAGTTCCTGCCAGGGAACTTGCTCGCTCCGCGCAAACACCCAACTCTGTGCTTCTGCGGAGCCAAACCTCCGGCAGCGGATCTGACTCCCTCCCGCTGCCACAGGGCTCCTCCTGGAGTGGATCACCTAAGGAGAAGCGAGCTAAGCCTGCCCCTCCACCCCCCGTGCACCTTGCCTACCCACCCCAGCTAATACGCCAGATCCCCAGCAACACAAGCCTGGCAGTGTGCAAGTAGCCCAGACGGGACACGTCACCCCACAGTGAATCCCGCCCCTAGGAGAGGGGAAGAGAAGGCACACACCAGTCTGACTGTGGCCCCAGCAGTGGGCTGGGGGCAGACATCGGGTTGGACTGCGGCCCCGCCCACTAACTCCAGTTATACACCACAGCACAGGGGAAGTGCACTGCAGGTCCTCACCACGCAAGGGACTCTCCAAAATGACCAAACGGAAGAATTCCCCTCAGAAGAATCTCCAGGAAATAACAACAGCTAATGAACTGATCAAAAAGGATTTAAATAATATAACAGAAAGTGAATTTAGAATAATAGTCATAAAATTAATCGCTGGGCTTGAAAACAGTATACAGGACAGCAGAGAATCTCTTGCCACAAAGATCGAGGGACTAAGGAACAGTCACGAGGAGTTGAAAAACGCTTTAAACGAAATGCAAAACAAAATGGAATCCACGATGGCTCGGCTTGAAGAGGCAGAGGAGAGAATAGGTGAACTAGAAGATAAAGTTATGGAGAAAGAGGAAGCTGAAAGAAAGAGAGATAAAAAAATCCAGGAGTATGAGGGGAAAATTAGAGAACTAAGTGATACACTAAAAAAAAATAATATACGCATAATTGGTATCCCAGAGGAGGAAGAGAGAGGGAAAGGTGCTGAAGGGGTACTTGAACAAATTATAGCTGAGAACTTCCCTGAACTGGGGAAGGAAAAAGGCATTGAAATCCAAGAGGCACAGAGAACTCCCTTCAGACGTAACTTGAATCGATCTTCTGCAAGACATATCATAGTGAAACTGGCAAAATACAAGGATAAAGAGAAAATTCTGAAAGCAGCAAGGGATAAACGTGCCCTCATTTATAAAGGGAGACCTATAAGACTCGTGACTGATCTCTCCTTTGAAACTTGGCAGGACAGAAAGGCTTGGCACGATATCTACAGTGTGCTAAACAGAAAAAATATGCAGCCGAGAATCCTTTATGCAGCAAGTCTGTCATTTAGAATAGAAGGAGAGATAAAGGTCTTCCCAAACAAACAAAAACTGAAGGAATTTGTCACCACGAAACCAGCCCTACAAGAGATCCTAAGGGGGATCCTGTGAGACAAAGTACCAGAGACATCACTACAAGCATAAAACATACAGACATCACAATGACTCTAAACCCATATCTTTCCATAATAACACTGAATGTAAATGGATTAAATGCGCCAACTAAAAGACATAGGGTATCAGAATGGATAAAAAAACAAGACCCATCTATTTGCTGTCTACAAGAGACTCATTTTAGATCTGAGGACACCTTTAGATTGAGAGTGAGGGGATGGAGAACTATTTATCATGCTCCTGGAAGCCAAAAGAAAGCTGGAGTAGCCATACTTATATCAGACAAACTAGACTTTAAATTAAAGGCTGTAACAAGAGATGAAGAAGGGCATTATATAATAATCACAGGGTCTATCCACCAGGAAGAGCTAACTATTATAAATGTCTATGCGCCAAATACCCGAGCCCCCAGATATATAAAACAATTACTCATAAACATAAGCAACCTTATTGATAAGAATGTGGTCATTGCAGGGGACTTTAACACCCCACTTACAGAAATGGATAGATCATCTAGACACACAGTCAATAAAGAAACAAGGGCCCTGAATGATACATTGGATCAGATGGACTTGACAGATCTATTTAGAACTCTGCATCCCAAAGCAACAGAATATACTTTCTTCTCGAGTGCACATGGAACATTCTCCAAGATAGATCATATACTGGGTCACAAAACAGCCCTTCATAAGTTTACAAGAATTGAAATTATACCATGCATACTTTCAGACCACAATGCTATGAAGCTTGAAATCAACCACAGGAAAAAGTCTGGAAAACCTCCAAAAGCATGGAGGTTAAAGAACACCCTACTAACGAATGAGTGGGTCAACCAGGCAATTAGAGAAGAAATTAAAATATACATGGAAACAAACGAAAATGAAAATACAACAATCCAAACGCTTTGGGATGCAGCGAAGGCAGTCCTGAGAGGAAAATACATTGCAATCCAGGCCTATCTCAAGAAACAAGAAAAATCCCAAATACAAAATCTAACAGCACACCTAAAGGAAATAGAAGCAGAACAGCAAAGGCAGCCTAAACCCAGCAGAAGAAGAGAAATAATAAAGATCAGAGCAGAAATAAACAATATAGAATCTAAAAAAACTGTAGAGCAGATCAACGAAACCAAGAGTTGGTTTTTTGAAAAAATAAACAAAATTGACAAACCTCTAGCCAGGCTTCTCAAAAAGAAAAGGGAGATGACCCACACAGATAAAATCATGAATGAAAATGGAATGATTACAACCAATCCCTCAGAGATACAAACAATTATCAGGGAATACTATGAAAAATTATATGCCAGCAAATTGGACAACCTGGAAGAAATGGACAAATTTCTAAACACCCACACTCTTCCAAAACTCAATCAGGAGGAAATAGAAAGCTTGAACAGACCCATAACCAGCGAAGAAATTGAATCGGTTATCAAAAATCTCCCAACAAATAAGAGTCCAGGACCAGATGGCTTCCCAGGGGAGTTCTACCAGACATTTAAAGCAGAGATAATACCTATCCTTCTCAAGCTATTCCAAGAAATAGAAAGGGAAGGAAAACTTCCAGACTCATTCTATGAAGCCAGTATTACTTTGATTCCTAAACCAGACAGAGACCCAGTAAAAAAAGAGAACTACAGGCCAATATCCCTGATGAATATGGATGCAAAAATTCTTAATAAGATACTAGCAAATCGAATTCAACAGCATATAAAAAGAATTATTCACCATGATCAAGTGGGATTCATTCCTGGGATGCAGGGCTGGTTCAACATTCGCAAATCGATCAACGTGATACATCACATTAACAAAAAAAAAGAGAAGAACCATATGATCCTGTCAATCGATGCAGAAAAGGCCTTTGACAAAATCCAGCACCCTTTCTTAATAAAAACCCTTGAGAAAGTCGGGATAGAAGGAACATACTTAAAGATCATAAAGGCCATTTATGAAAAGCCCACAGCTAACATCATCCTCAACGGGGAAAAACTGAGAGCTTTTTCCCTGAGATCAGGAACACGACAGGGATGCCCACTGTCACCGCTGTTGTTTAATATAGTGCTGGAAGTTCTAGCATCAGCAATCAGACAACAAAAGGAAATCAAGGGCATCAAAATTGGCAAAGACGAAGTCAAGCTTTCGCTTTTTGCAGATGACATGATATTATACATGGAAAATCCGATAGACTCCACCAAAAGTCTGCTAGAACTGATACATGAATTCAGCAAAGTTGCAGGATACAAAATCAATGTGCAGAAATCAGTTGCATTCTTATACACTAACAATGAAGCAACAGAAAGACAAATGAAGAAACTGATCCCATTCACAGTTGCACCAAGAAGCATAAAATACCTAGGAATAAATCTAACCAAAGATGTAAAAGATCTGTATGCTGAAAACTATAGAAAGCTTATGCAGGTAATTGAAGAAGATATAAAGAAATGGAAAGACATTCCCTGCTCATGGATTGGAAGAATAAATATTGTCAAAATGTCAATACTACCCAAAGCTATCTACACATTCGATGCAATCCCAATCAAAATTGCACCAGCATTCTTCTCGAAACTAGAACAAGCAATCCTAAAATTCATATGGAACCACAAAAGGCCCCGAATAGCCAAAGTCATTTTGAAGAAGAAGACCAAAGCAGGAGGCATCACAATCCCAGACTTTAGCCTCTACTACAAAGCTGTCATCATCAAGTCAGCATGGTATTGGCACAAAAACAGACACATAGACCAATGGAATAGAATAGAAACCCCAGAACTAGACCCACAAACGTATGGCCAACTCATCTTTGACAAAGCAGGAAAGAACATCCAATGGAAAAAAGACAGTCTCTTTAACAAATGGTGCTGGGAGAACTGGACAGCAACATGCAGAAGGTTGAAACTAGACCACTTTCTCACACCATTCACAAAAATAAACTCAAAATGGATAAAGGACCTGAATGTGAGACAGGAAACCATCAAAACCTTAGAGGAGAAAGCAGGAAAAGACCTCTCTGACCTCAGCCGTAGCAATCTCTTACTCGGCACATCCCCAAAGGCAAGGGAATTAAAAGCAAAAGTGAATTACTGGGACCTTATGAAGATAAAAAGCTTCTGCACAGCAAAGGAAACAACCAACAAAACTAAAAGGCAACCAACGGAATGGGAAAAGATATTTGCAAATGACACATCGGACAAAGGGCTAGTATCCAAAATCTATAAAGAGCTCATCAAACTCCACACCCGAAAAACAAATAACCCAGTGAAGAAATGGGCAGAAAACATGAATAGACACTTCTCTAAAGAAGACATCCGGATGGCCAACAGGCACATGAAAAGATGTTCAACGTCGCTCCTTATCAGGGAAATACAAATCAAAACCACACTCAGATATCACCTCACGCCAGTCAGAGTGGCCAAAATGAACAAATCAGGAGACTATAGATGCTGGAGAGGATGTGGAGAAACGGGAACCCTCTTGCACTGTTGGTGGGAATGCAAATTGGTGCAGCCGCTCTGGAAAGCAGTGTGGAGGTTCCTCAGAAAATTAAAAATAGACCTACCCTATGACCCAGCAATAGCACTGCTAGGAATTTATCCAAGGGATACAGGAGTACTGATGCATAGGGGCACCTGTACCCCAATGTTTATAGCAGCACTCTCAACCATAGCCAAATTATGGAAAGAGCCTAAATGTCCATCAACTGATGAATGGATAAAAAAATTGTGGTTTATATACACAACGGAGTACTACGTGGCAATGAGAAAAAATGAAATATGGCCTTTTGTAGCAACATGGATGGAACTGGAGAGTGTGATGCTAAGTGAAATAAGCCATACAGAGAAAGACAGATACCATATGGTTTCACTCTTATGTGGATCCTGAGAAACATAACAGAAACCCATGGGGGAGGGGAAGGAAAAAAAAAAAAAAAAAAAAAAGAGGTTAGAGTGGGAGAGAGCCAAAGCATAAGAGACTGTTAAAAACTGAGAACAAATTGAGGGTTGATGGGGGGTGGGAGGGAGGGCAGGGTGGGAGGGAGGGCAGGGTGGGTGATGGGTATCGAGGAGGGCACCTTTTGGGATGAGCACTGGGTGTTGTATGGAAACCAATTTGACAGTAAATTTCATATATTAAAAAATAAAAAAATAAAAAAATAAATTAAAAAAAAAAAATACCACATCATTATCTCAAAGGCTATGTCCTTGGGGCAGCTTCCGGGAAAAGGGAAAGCAAATGGAACACACATTCCAAGGGCAGAGGAGGGGGTAAGGAGCTTCTGATTGCTGGGGTCCAGTTCACAGGTCAGCCAGTCATCACATGCTCTCAAGGATCTTCCCCAGCACCCTTTCTCCACTGGCCAAACCCATCCAGAAGCCAGAAAACATGGGGATCATTGATGTAGCCCATTATTAAGGCAGAGCAGAGGAGAGGAGAAGGCAAGTGAATCTACAGGAGCCAACAGAAGATATTGAGCACAAAAGAGAACTGAAAAGGACATGTGTCAGAGGGTCAAGAAAGTAAAATGCCCAAAGGAAAGCAATGGGTTACCAAGTAAATACGCAAGAAAAATGAATGAGAAGTCATCATGCTCTCAACTGGATGTCATAGTAGGGTATAAGCAAGAAAGTATCTAAAGGAATAATAGAAGAAATTCTAAAGAAATAGATAAAGGAAAGGAAATTAACAATTGTAGCACAACTACTGTGCCTCAAACATTTTGTTAGGTAGTTTTTTTTTTTTTAATAAGTGGTATCCTTTAATTCTCACAACAGACAGTGAAAAAGTCTAACAGTTGTAAAGAAATGGAAACTATAACCCATAAGGAAATTTGCCCATGTATCTCTATTATACATGCCCCTGTATATTACCACTTAGTCGCCACAAAACAGTTTAACTACCAAAGCAAAGAGATCCAAAGTTGCCTTTAAATTAAGCCTAGTCTGGTGATGAATCATGCCCTCATGATTCTTCTGGCCTAAGAGTAATGAATAAAAACTTGTCTCCTTTCCAACAACTTCCGCATCTCCTTGTCTCACCAGGATCTCTGGAGACAATGAGCATAAGATTGTACTGCTCTGTATGCCAAGTCACCTTCTACTAGATCTCTCATTCCCCTCCCTTCAAATGGAGCCAGGGAAAGTAAGTCAGGCATATAGTCTTACATTACTAATGTATGGAATCCATTAGGCAATTCTATTTGGACCTAAAAATAATAACACTGCTTTTCTTCCAACATAAAATCGGCTGTCGCAATTCCACACTCTTTCAAAGCTATTTCCAGCAAGTTTACATTGTAGCTATGGTAGCATATATGTCTTATCAAATCCCTTTTATCAACAAAATGAATTTTATATTCTTTGGCTCTGGCTTTACAGTTTTCCTCAGCATTCCCCCATACATAACCACAACAAACTTCTGAGGTTTAATAACAGTAACAGCTAACATTTAAAGTGGGTCATGCCCTGGACTAAGGATCAAGACATGGTTTATCTCATGGAATCTTCCCCATGGATTTATGAGGTAGGTGTAATTATATAGCCCCATTGCAGAACTAAGTAACTGAGGCTTACATTAAGCAGTCCGACATTATTCTCACGGCAGGAAGTGCTAAAAATAAGTTTTAAACCCAGGAATTCTGGCTCCACAACCTGCATGTTTAATCAGTGCCCTCTCTTGCTTCCTGATGTTTTAAACAAAACTCCATTCCCCACTTCCCCTCCCTTTGTCTCCCAAGCAACTGACAGAAGGCTGTGAAACTTGGCTTCTATTCCCTTTCTCAGATAGTCACATTTTCTTTTTCCTCTTGATTTATTTACTTATCACTTTCCCCTCATTCCCTTTCTGGTTACAAACAGAATTTATTTTCCCCTACACTTAGCCCAATATTAAAGCATCTCCCAACACACCCAGCTGTCTACAACTTTCCCAGCAACGCCAATTAGGCAACGGACATTATCAGGCCATCAAGTCATGTTCAAATTTGTCAATATAGCAAAACTACATTTTGCAAAATGGTACGTTCAGACAAATTGTTGATAAGCACTACTTCATGAAGTGCTTGACCACTTCTGGTCAGGTAATTACCAATCAGGGAAATTGTGAAGAAAAACAAATGTGCCAATTCTGATGACTACATTAGTGACATGAAATTAAAACCAAAAATACTTCAGTCCTAGAAGCACTGAGGAGACTGGTTTCAATATGGAAAAAATCAAACCTGCTTCACTAATAATTAAAGAATCCTGTGTGGAATCTGAGACCTAAAGGCAAAATCATTTTATTTGAATTTTCAGTATAATAATGTTTTCAGTATAATAATGTTTGAAATAGTGACTAACCAAACTCAGATGTGAGAAAAGACAGCTTCAGAAATACCAGACAAAAGAAAATGAAAGACTGTCAGCATTCTCAAGGGAAGACACCAACATTAATAGTCTCATTTTGGTCTATACAGTAACATAAAGCTTCTCTATGTATACATTTTCCTTACAGCCATGGTAACGTACCCAGAAGCTTGCTTTCTCTACGGCACTGATTAGGATTATTGTTTTTGAGTCTGCACTTTCACCTCTCCTTTCAAACACAGCTCCAAATCATTGTTTTTGCTCATTTCTTATGTTTCATCGTATGTAATTAGTATAGGTACTCACAGGAGTGTGGGGCAGCTGGACTCACTATCAAGTTGGAGAAATAAATTTTGCAGCCAGCCTGACACGGATTTAAAATGCATTTCAGACTGATGAAAGCTGGTGGATTCACAGTCCCCGAGACTGAAGTTCTCTGGTTCTCCACTGAACAAAGAACGCCCGGGGAACTGCAGTGCCCCATAAACTTGCTTCAGCTGTGAGGTGACATTCACCATAAAGAGGCATGTTGGGTAGGTACAGCTGAAAGAACTGGATTATCAGAAAGCCACTCATCACTCAGGTCTGAAAAGAGTAGTTGGATTGCTTCTGTTGTTACAGGAGTCAAATTAGAGCATCTGCGTTGTCATTCATTCAACGATGACTTTAGGATTGTTTATCATGTTTTTCCCCCTCAAAATACCTAGAGTTCTCAAATATAGGAGATTGCCTGGAAGTTTAAATTTGTCTTTATTCAGAACTTTTCAGTAACCTGCTGTGTAAAATTAGGCAAATTCCCATGTCTATGATTTAGTTACTGTGCCTATTAAATGGAGGTTAAACTAGGTGGTCTATAAGACATCCTCCAGCTCTAAAACACAGATATACAGCCACAGTGTATCACAAGAGGAAAATGTGCCCCATGATCCCATGGAGATACCTTGACAAACTATCACATTGTGTTCTGTCATATTTTTTGGATTGTAAAACAGCTAGCGTTAGGAATAAAGACAATCTCGTGTGACTTTCACAATACTTTGCAGAGGTGTATCGCAAAAAGTTTTAGTTTTCTGGTCCCATTTTTACATGCTGGATGGGCATTCTAGCCATTTCCTGTCTCATTCGTATATAATTTCAATTTAGAAAAAAGAGAGAACAAGAAGACAACTAGACCTTGCCCCTTTGGCAAGATAGATAAATGTTTTAAGACTGAGCTATAAGGAATCAACTCAGAAAAGACAGCTGTTGGGATATGCTCTAACAAATCTGGTTCTCCATCATTCAGAAATATTCTCATACTATGGGTCATGCTATTTGCCTCCAAACAGATTTTTCCAGTTACATAGACCTTATATTGAAATAAAACTGCAGGAAAAAATACAGCTCAGTAGAGTTGTCTTATTACCCAACAGATTTAAACCAGATCTAATGGAATGGCAGGAGAATGACAAGCAGGGCAAGAAAAAGCACAGCAAGAGACATAAAAAGTGTGCGCTCCTTTGGATCCTGACCGCAATCAGGGCTTAGGGTTTGGAAGCATTTGGACTCTGTGTGTGAGTCATGTCATCTTGATTTTCTTCTCTCCCCGCCTCTTAATCCCTTCTGCTCTAATTCACCTAATTCACACACACACTCACACATGAAATACTCCAACACACAAACATTTAATTCAATCCGCCTGTTGTTTCCTTACATCCTTATGTTGTTGAAACCAGTCATCACATCGCAGCATGCTATGTGATCCAAGACAACATACTCAGGTTGCAGGGAACTTCCAGTTACCTCCCTGTGTCACTCAAAAGATCATACTAGGCTTCTTTTAAGTGTGGTAAAAACTATATACAAGGAAAATTTTATCAGAAAGCCATCTACAGTCCCCTTAATTTAATCCATCATTAAAGCAAAATCTGTTTTTTAGAGACACTAAACACATGGAGGAAATAATGCATTTATCTACTAGAGAGGTCAGGCTTAACTGCTTGTCTTCTTTTTTTTAAATTTTTTAAAATGTTTATTTATTTTTGACAGAGAGAGAGAGACAGAGCATGAGTGGGGGAGGGGCAGAGAGAGAGGGAGACACAGACTCTGAAGCAGGCTCCAGGCTCTGAGCTGTCAGCACAGAGCCCGACGTGGGGCTCGAACTCACAGACTGCGAGATGATGACCTGAGCTGAAGTTGGACACTCAACCGACTGAGCCACCCAGGTGCCCCTAACTGCTTGTCTTCTAATAAAAGTCTATTAGATGAGGAAAGAAAGGAGGGGAGGGAAATAATGGGCAAGGAGAAGTGATTATCAAATAGAGAAGGAAGCTAGCTTTAATACCAAGTCCTTAACATGTACAGGGATACTATATGCTACGGGCAGCATTATATTTCTGGTGACCTCAACTCTATGATTATGTGCTTTTGAGTCAACTCTCTGAGCCAAGAAGGACCAGAACCAAGTAGGATAGACCTCTTGTTTACTGAACAGGAAGCGTGTACAGCAATCATACTTCTCTGTTTCCTTCAGCATCTGTTGCAGTGTGCTGTGCACATGATAGGTTACTGCACATCTTCAAATCAAGAAGATACTCTAAATTAGGTCTCCTTCACATCTAGACAGGCAACTGCAGGGCTGAGAAGCAGCACTGAGTAGTGGAAAGAATCATCAACATTTCATTACGGACAAGAAAGCCTCCAAATAGTCCTGTCTCAGTTTCTTCAACTGTGAAATGATAATAATAATACCTTCCTTGCCTGCTTCACAGGTTTGCCATGAGCATGAAATAAAATAAATAACAGCATCTTTATTTATTGAACACTTAGATAATAAACATACAAAAGATTTCACAAGCATTATCTCAATTAGCCGTTAAAACAAACCGATGAAATGAGCAATATTGATCCAGTTTTGCAGTTGAGAATAGTTAGGCCCAAAGGAATTAAAATCCTACAGATTATAAATGGAAGCAGAGAGATTTCATACCAAGGAGTTTATTTTATTTTTTTTAAGCACTTATTCATTTTTGAGAGACAGAGACAGACAGAGCCCAAGCTGGGGAAGAGCAGAGCAAGAGGGAGACACAGAATCTGAAGCAGACTCCAGGCTCTGAGCTGTCAGCACAGAGCCCAATGTGAGGGTCCAACTCATGAACCACGAAACCATGACCTGAGCCAAAGTCGTATGTTAAACTGACTGAGCCACCCAGGCGCCCCTGATCCCAAGGATTTTAAGTGACATCTTATGTAGGTGATATGAATGAGACTTTATCTATTCATTGAATACCAACAAGGAGACTATTCTGTTCCTCTAGCCTCTTTGTTTTCATATGATAATGACATTTAGTGATAGTAACTGTACTTCTGATAAAAAATTTCCACAGTCAAGTGCTAAATAAACAGGACACCAAATCACCAAAGTTTAAGTAAAAAAACTCGATGAAAATTCAGAGAAAGGAAGTTTCTCCTTTCATAGGTAAAGCTCTTTCCCACCCCACCCCCCCACTTTCACCTTCTATTAAAAGGCTAAGGGAAGGGTCTTGCTACTTTTCTTTCTTCTTCGCCCTTGAATGCTGCTAATAATTACCTTCTGTCCACGACACTGTCCTCTCATGTACCTAAAGATGGAACTTTTTTTTAAATTAAAACCTTCAGTAGAAAAGGTGATATTAGGCCGTCTAAGGTCCCATCTGCCTTTCAAAATCCGGTTAAGGGCATTTAATTTCTCTTATTCAGGAAAAGATGCAAATAACCCCTTTGACCAAACTGCTATCTAATTAGACCAAGAGCACTAAAAAGTCACTTGCTCTCCACTTACTCAATCCAGCTCTAAAACAGACAAAGGTCTGTCTGTTTGGGATGGTTTTTCCCTTAGGTAGATAATTGAAATGCTTCTAGTCTGGCAGCTTAAGCACTAAAGTGTCAGTGATGAGTGTCATAAGATAATATAGGGATAGCTTCTTACAAATATATATATATACATATATATTTTTTTGCAATCTGGTGTTGCATATGGATGCCGGGAATAAGTAATATAAACCGGTCTCTTCTAATTTACATTTAAACAGGGGCTTAAGAAGGATCAGGGAGCACCACTCTGTCTTGAAAAGCTACAGCCTAAAAAGAGTGGCAGGGATTGTCATCTGTATTATAATCATTACCAAGTTCCAAAAAAAAAGACCCTTGTTAGGAATGGATCTATCTCTGCAGGGGATATCCAAGACTGTGGTGCTTGGATAAAATACAAATCAAGGACTAATGTCAAAAATCCAAGTTACATTTAAAAAAAAAAGATGTTACATTAAAATAGCAATAAGCTTAGGGTAATTATAGAGAATTTATGTATCTTTTAACATAATTAGTGATACAAAACAGTGAAGTTTACATTTAAAGTCCATCTATTGTAAATATGCCTCTGAATTTACATGTATCATTAGAATAAAAATAAAAGTAGAAAGGTGAGATTAATAAGCATAATCTAAACATGGATTTGATTTTTGTCCGTTACAAAAGAAAGCAAGAATTTCTTCTTGTATTAAATAGATTCTAGTTAACTGTAGGGCATCTGCTAAAACTAATATTAATATTATCTTAGTTAACTTTTCCTATATAACAAGTGCTGGGTAAATAAACCCTGTATGAAATCTGGAATGTAATTTATAATGAATTTGTGCTAATGATATTTAATGTGCCTAGTTAAAATGGAAGCTTTATTGAGAATAAATGTTGCTCATTTACTTCAAAGGGAGTTACCAAACATGTGTAATTTGATGGTAATTGAAGAAATAAAACAATGTTAGCTAATATAAGTATGATTTACAAATTTCCTTATGAAAATGCAGTACATATGTTACATATCTTTCTTAATTCTTTACTAGTAAAAAATTTAAGACTCTATGGGCACACCAAAAATTCACACAGATTACTATTTGAGAATACTATTTGTGGTAGGCAGAATAATGCCTCCACTCAAAATTTGTACACCTGAGTCCCTAGAACCTGTGAACACGGAACACTGCAAAAGGGGCTTTACAGATGTAATTAAGGTTGTGGACCTTAAAACAAGAAGATTCTCATAATCCTGGATCATCCAGGTGTGCCCAATGTAATCATATGAGCCTTTAAAAGCAGAAAACTTTCGGGGCGCCTGGGTGGCGCAGTCGGTTAAGCGTCCGACTTCAGCCAGGTCACGATCTCGCGGTCCGTGAGTTCGAGCCCCGCGTCAGGCTCTGGGCTGATGGCTCGGAGCCTGGAGCCTGTTTCCGATTCTGTGTCTCCCTCTCTCTCTGCCCCTCCCCCGTTCATGCTCTGTCTCTCTCTGTCCCAAAAATAAAAAACGTTGAAAAAAAAAAATTTAAAAAAAAAAAAATAAAAGCAGAAAACTTTCTCCAGATGAAGTCAAAGAGATGTAGAAGAATGAAGTCAAAGAGATGTAGAAGAATAAGCCAAAGACATGAAGCCACAGAAGAGGTAATTGGGAAGTCCAAAAGGGCCCCAACCACCTTTGCTGGCTTTCAAGATGAAGGTTGTATGGGTGGCTTCCTGAAACTGTGAAGGGCTCTTGGCCAAAAGCCAGCAATACAGTGGTGATCTCAGTCCCACAACTGCTTGGAACTGAATTCTACCAAGAACCCAGATGAGCCTGGAAAGAGCAGATTCTCCCCCTGGGGCAGCCTATATAGAAGGCAATTGAACTGCCACCATAGTTTTAGCCCAATGACACCATGCTGGCTTTCTAACCTACAAAACTGTGAGACAAGAAATGTATGTTGTTTTAAGCTACCAAGTATGTGATAATTTGTTAAGGCATCAATAAACAACAGATACCTCGTTGCATTTACATCTACAACATAAATACTTATTAGTAAGTGGATGTTAAAATGATCAGAATTCACTTTCACAGAACCTCATGGTATCAATATGAACTCGAATTTTGAAATCCTAAAATTTTATAAATAAATACATTTATATTGAGTTTTATAAACAAATTTTAAGAAATTTCAAGAAATATTTGAATCAGCTCATGTGAAAGATGCTCTAATTTTAATTAATTTTAGGCTTACTCTGAACCAAAAATATGATTTGGCTTTATGACTGTAATCGAATCTTCTAGAAAATAAAATATGAAGATCAGATAATAATAATAACCACTATTTATTAAAAGCATAATATCTAATATATATTATCTCAATAACTTTTAATACTCTACAGTTAGGTATTAATACTCCATTTTACAGAAGGAGACATAGGTTCAGGGGTGTTTATTAACTTGATTAAATAAAAAATGAAAATCTTTCCTAGTGTGTTCTTTGTCTTATAACATGCAAAGAACTTCTTGTCCGACTGGAGTCTACAAGCATTCGCCCAATACCTAGTAGGTTCTCAAATTTAAAAACAAACAAACAAACAAACAAACAAACAAAAATATATATATGGCTAATGCCACTAGAGCCATGATAGTTAAATAGCATGGCTTTTATCCATCTGACAATTTCTTTTTGGATAATAAAACTAAAATGTTCTGTCTTTTAATATACTTACCATAAATTTGTTGTTTTGATCTTCAACTTTACTTCTATCTGTTTTTTTAGCCTTACCTAAAACTGTGGAATTATTACCAAAAAAAAAATTTTATTTTAGAACTTTGCATTGATCATTGATTTTTGTTGGCATACTCTAATTCTTTTTTTTAATTTATTTATTTAAATTCAAGTTAGTTAACATACAGTGTCATTTTGGTTGCAGGAGTAGACTCTAATCCTTAAAGAAGAAAGTATTTTTATACCAGATATCTTTGTTGTTTTATTCAAAATAAAATATGGCACCCACATACCCATAAGTTCAATTTCCAGAAACTTCAATCAATTATTCAGTTTCAACTTGCTGCATCATTCAGCTGTGCCCCCACAGCAAGCTCATCCCTATTTCTCAAGCTTCCATAGACAGAGAGGAAATTCTTCTCTCCCTAAAGAAAACAAAGAGCATGGAGTGAACACTATTCTCCCTCTCCCCATCAGCACACATCCCCCACAGAAGAGAGAAGTTTTCTCTGCATGGTGAGATCAGAGGGTCCAATATCTATGGTGTGCCTATAAAAAATATTCACTTTTCTAATTCTGTTTTTGTATTTGGAAATCAGCACTGAATAATGGATTTCAATGTATACGGGAGTTTTGATAAAATAATAAAACATAAAGATCATTCAACAGCTATTTAAAATTTGTGTTTTTGGTGAGTAACCACCTGATTTTTTTCAGAGGGAAGCATAGGAAAAATAATCTCACCATTATTTTCATTCTCTCTATTTTGGTTGTGTAAAAATAAAAATAATAATAATAATAATAATAATAAATAAATAAATAAAGCAACAAATTTCCAAACTCTATAAATGGAAATTCCCAAAGATCCTCAGATTGTTTACAAATACATCCCCTCCTCTGAGCTCAGTTTGCAATTTGTTCCTATCTTGGCAATAAGACTTAATACCTTGCATTGTTTTTTGTTCTTAGGTGTATTTCCTGTCCCTCTAGCTTCTGATCTCAGAAGTTCCTTGCTACTCCTGATACCTTTTCTCCTTTACATTCATTTTCAATTTTTGTCCAAGTCCTATAGATCTTATTTCCCAAACACGCTAAAATCAGTCCCCACAACTGCCACCAGCTGCATCAAAGCTTCATCACCTAACCCTGCAGCATAGGAATTGCTTCCTCACATCTAATCCTACGTGTCAAATATATTTTCTACTCTACAGACTTGGAGAGCTTTCCAAAATGGAAACCAGATAATTTCTCATGCTCTTCGCTACTTCTCAGCCTCTTCTTGAGTTTTTACCCTCTAAGATTTACCCTTTATAGGTTGAATTCTTAGCGCATGCTGAACACATTGTGTCAAGTGCTTTACATATATCATTTCCCTTAGTCCCCTCACAGACCACTCCGAGGTTACTATGTAACTTGTGTGATTCCCTTAAACATTTGATAAAGTTGATACAGAACGTGGTTAAATAATTTGCTCAAAGAGCAACAGGTAATTACTAGTAGCTCTTTGTTCAAAACCAAGCAGTATGGGTCCATAGTCTACACTGTGAATCACCACTCCATAACTGAGCTTTCATTTAGTTTTTTAAATGCTTCCTGTTCCTCTTCATTTTCTTTGCACATCTTTTTTCCCCCTACCTGAGCCACCCTCCTCTCCATCTCTGCCTAGATAGCCACTTCTAGGATTCACTGTATTGGCTTAAGTGTGACTTATTCACAGAAGATTTTCCTAACTCTCTAGTCCATCCTGTCCCTGGACCCTATTCCTTCCTTCACAGCACTTAGTGTCTAATCAGTCACTCATGGTTATATTTACTCCTTCAGTGCCTTGTCTTCAACACTGGACATTTCATTAGCTCATACACTCCAAGAAGCAGGAGACTTGACTGGTTCTGCTCACTTTTGTGAGCCCTTAGTGCTTATCACTATCCAGCAAGCAGGTGCTCAACAAACAATAAAAAACAAAGTAGTTTCTTCCTACTTTCAACTGTATTCTAATTAACAACCTGATCCCATCACGTGGTACTGTGCAAACTGTGCAAACTGCTGGTACTTTTTGAGCATCACATCTTTTAGCTCTGCCCTCAGAGACAGATTCCATAAAGCTCTTTCTCCTGCTTTACTTTGAAAATGTCTAGGTTGGGATCTTGTTTGGCATGACTTGAATCAGGTCCTATTCATACTCTGACTGATTCTGATCAAAGAAGCCATATCATGATGCACTTCTGACTATCCGGACCATTCTGAGAAAGGGGAACATTACCCTTTGTTAAGAAGACACTCTATCATATCCACCACAACATCTAAGTAGATATACATGACTAGGTCTCAGAAACTAGTCCAAATGAACTGAATTAAAATGATGATAATATAATAACCAAGTACTATAAGCAAATCATGGCTAGATATTTTGCTTATGGTATTCAATTCATATTGATGATAATCTTGCGAGGTAAGGATCCTTATATGTATCATTATCCCATTTCGCAAATGAGAAATTAAGGCTTAGGGAGCTTAAGCCATTCACTCAGAATCACATAGCTAGAAAATACAAAATGAACTCAAAATTGTCTAACTCTAAAGTTGGTTTTGTGTTCTGATCTGCTAAAAATCCTGCCTTGTTAATAGCAAAGCTATTTGTGTATAGAAAGTGAGCCAAAATTTACTAGATGATTAGCTGTTATCAGGACACAAACACAAAGGACAGAATCTGCCCAGTAATTAATCCCTGAGTGTGTACAAAGGTAGCATGTGAGGAGGAAGAAAAAGATGTCTACAAAATACAGTGGGGGTTATCTCTGTCTAATAATAGTGAAGGGGTAAATGTAAATAAGATTATGTGAAGCTGTATTAACCATACTTATGCACACACAAACACACAAGCAGGGGTGGCTGGCTGGCTCAGTGGGTGGAGCATGCAACTTTTGATCTTGGGAGTTATGAGTTCGAGGCCCATGCTGGGTGTAGAGATTACTTAAAAATAAAAACTCAAAAAAAAAAAAACTATATGCAAGCAAACACATAACAAGTAAGCAAGAAATTTCAGTTTATTCCAATACTGTGTTTGTTGTGCACGACCCATCCTGGAGGTTGAATAAAGTCCTTCTCTCAAGATGGCACAAAAAGATAAATGCATATATTGATCAGAAAACCATAATTAGGTGCACACATTTTAATTTTCAAATTTGAAAAATTTATTTAATTCCCCAAAGCATTGTATTCTAAATCTAGTGTAGATAAATTTTTATAGGAGAAAATACAAATTGAATTTCATATGCTGACACTCTTTATTTTAGGGATTCAGGAATAAAAGATAAAAGAAACCAATTCTCTATAAATCCTGATACATTATCAAAATGGTACATTAAATTTTTCATGTTAAATTATTTAACTATTTAGCGTATTATAAAATTTAAAATGACACTTCTGTTTTAAATGATTACAAGGCATTGAATTTGAATACAATTTAATAAAAGTATGCAAAATGCATTACCATATGAAGTCAATCTGATCAATTTCATAATACTACATATTATGATGTAGAATATCATTAAAAATGTATTAACATAGTTCCCTTAAAAGCATTTTTTTCTCTGCTGTTGGGCATATGACCAAATGCTTTAATTTATTCCCTAAACATTATCTTGACACTATTGATTTCTGTAACTGTTTTTTGGATTATTTAACTATGAAACATTTCAAGATATTAGTTTTAAGAAGTATGTGGTACACAACTAGTAAGACTATGTTAGAGATCTTAGAATGTCCCTACAATTAAACCAAAGAAGTAATTTATTCTAAATCAGATGTTTTTAAAAAAATGAGATGAAAATAAGTTTAAAAATCCGAGAAATTTAAAGAAAATGGTATATTTAGGAATCAGGTTTTAAACATCTATAGTGGAACATTCGAAAGAGATAGTTAATTTAAAATAAAATAATAACAAAGTCAGAGGCTTTTAACATAATAGATTTGGTTGACATTTTTATTTGTACTTTCAAACAATCAATTACCGCATGTATATAAAGTTCCTTCTCTGTAATAAAATATTTCTATATGCATTGAAAGCTAGAAGAATATTCAGTTATGTTTCAGTTATATTCAGTTCAGTTCAAATGACATCTGACTCCAACAAAAAATTTCTAAATAAATGAAAGTAGTTTTCTTTCAAAAAAATAATAAAGCAGCACAAGTACAGAGTAGTTGTCAGATCAATGGGCCCAATCAATGGCATGGTGCTCTCAGTCCAACATTTGGGCATAGCTCATTAGTGGGTAGTATACAAACCTCTATGTTTGCATCTTCCACAGTGAAGTTCTCTGTGCCTCCCCATTCCTCATGTCTTCTTCCTTAATAACTCAGCCCCCCACAAACATTCTACAACTAACAAACATCACAATGAGGCTCATTCTAAACCCTACATCTAACCAATGGCATTCAATTAATTCATGTTTACATGTGGTGGTGATGTGAATTGATATCACCAACCCTAAAATTTTCCTTTGCTTTTGAGAACTTACATATTTAAAATATGGCCGAATACCAGTCCATATACATATCCTATAAGCACTTTTTAGTTAACATCTTAAAAACTGAAGTCACACTATCTCTACTCCCTACTCTATGCCTGTTTCACCTGCATCCCCTGATTCAATGCACCAATATATAACCATTGCTCAAGGCAAGACTCGGGAGCTATTCTAGGTGCTTTCCTTTCCTCACTCCACATTTCTCATCCCCTGCATTAATTAATTACCACATACTGACTGGCTTCATTTTAGATTTATGACCACTAAACTCTAGTGTGCTCTTAGCAACCCTACAGCACCTAGCCAGTCAGTTCACTCTCTCTCCTAAATGACTATTTCACTATTTCTCCTTCTCCTCAAACTACTAATATCCATCTCTGGTCTTCATTTTCAGCTGGTAACTGCATATTATGTCACTAAGAAATAGAAGCAATTGAAAAGACTTTTTTTTTTTTAAATATAATTTATTGTCAAGATGGCTAACATACAGTGTATACACTGTGCTCTTGGTTTTGGGGGTAGATTCCCGTGATTCATTGCTTACAACATCCAGAGCTCATCTCAACAAGTGCCCTCCTCAATGCCCATCACCCATTTTTCCCTCTCCCCCAACCCCCTTCAACCCTCAGTTTGTTCTCTGTATTCAAGAGTCTCTTATGGTTTGCCTCCCTCTCTGTTTGAAACTATTTTTTCCCCTTCCCTTCCTCCATGGTCTTCTGTTAAGTTTCTCAAGTTTCACTATGAGTAAAAACATATGATACCTCTCTTTGTCTGACTGACTTATTTCACTTAGCATAATACCCTCCAGTTCCAACCACGTTCTACATCTGCCTCCACATCTGCCCTCTGCATCAAACTCACCTTCATTGTGTCTTCTGAAGCCAGTCACTCTGTACCCATCCAGCCTCCATTCCTTTTTTAAGAGGAGGGCTCAGTCACCTACATCATCCATTTTCTCTCTCTTTCTCTCTCAGATTATTCCCATAAACATACGCTCTACTATTAAGAAATAATTGCGGCTTCTCCCTGCATACCTCTCCAGTTACTGCTGTTTCTCCATCCCCTTTAAAACAATCCTTCCTCAAAGGATAGTCTAATCACTGTCTCTAATTTCTGTTTTTTGGATTCTCTTCCTCTATGCCTATTTTTGTATTTATTTTTTATCAAAGTTTTACATGATAAGTAAAATTTGTTAAGAAAACAATGCTAGCCTATATGCTCTTCCTGAGTCAAAAGAAATTTTAATTCATTTAGGTGAGTTGTGTGGTATGTTATGAGTATAATTCATGGGTGACATTCATATGCTGAAGCCTGAACTCCTAGTACCTCAGGACGAGTTTGCATTTACAGGCAAGGTCTTTCAAAAGCTAATTAGGTTAAAATGAGGTAATGACAATCTTATTATGAATTACTCCTTGACCAATAACATTTATAAAACACCATTTATTGTAAAATGCTCCTAATTTTTAGATATGCTAAAATTTAAGGTTTGAATTAATAAATTTTAAAATGTTATCATTTGGTTATATACATACACACACACACACACACGCACATATATATGTATGTATGTACGTATTATATATATATAATGTATATATAATGTATGTATTATATATATACACACACACACACACACACGCACATATATATACACATATATATGTATGTATGTACATATTATATATATATAATGTATATATAATGTATGTATGTATTTTATATATATATAAAATATATATATAAATTATATATATTTATATATATATATATATATATATATAATGTTTACTTATTAGATCCATATAGATGTTAATCACTGCATAGGTGAATTTACTGTGAAGTTAGTAAAGGACCCTTCACTGGGATGAGTACTCTCAAGTCTGGGGGAGGAGACCCAGAAATGGGTTTGCATGATGATGTTTTGTTGTTGTTGTTTTGTTTTGTTTTGTTTTGTTTTGTTTTTGTAACAACTGCAAAAGTAAGGTATTTTAATGAAACCAGTTAAGTTCACAGGGCTTTTCCACTCTGAGTTTACATGTATCATCTATTACATTACTCCTCGTGATCGGTTAGGCATAATCATATCTGTAGGAGAAACTGACATGAAGATAATTTGAGTTTGGGTTTCGAGGAGTATCTTTATGTAGTTTGCTGCCACTTCCATGTGCTAGCCACCCTGTTAAGTTGTTATTGGTGCTGCTTACTGCCTTAATTCACCAGGCATCATGACCTGAAATGCAGGGTAAAGTCCTATTGCTGTAGAAATAGGCTTTAGGGCACCAACCACTGAGAATATATGGTGGAGAGAGTTTGAAATGTATGGAGCCTGAAATTAGTAAATCACACATGGAGGATTCAGTTCTCATTAAAGCCTACTCAAAATACTATTCTTCTTTTTTTTTTTTTTTTTTTGAGAGAGAGGGAGAGAACATGAGCGGAGGAAGAGCAGAGAGAGAGGGAGAGAGAGAGAATGCCAAGCAGCCTCCACGCTATCAGCGCAGACCCCAATGCGGGTCTCAATCTCATGAACCTTGAGATCATGATCTGAGCCTAAATCGAGAATCGACCACTTAACTAACTGAGCCACCCAGGCAGCCCAATACTATTCTTCTTTTAGAAACGTACCCTATAGGGGCACCTGGGTGGCTCAGTAGGTTAAGCGGCTGACTTCAGCTCAGGT
This sequence comes from Panthera uncia, assembly GCF_023721935.1. Lineage (NCBI taxonomy): Eukaryota > Metazoa > Chordata > Mammalia > Carnivora > Felidae > Panthera > Panthera uncia. The sequence goes on from NW_026057585.1 coordinate 36,928,546, forward strand.
CATGATCTCACGGTCTGTGAGTTCGAGCCCCGTGTCGGGCTCTGTGCTGACAGCTCAGAGCCTGGAGCCTGTTTCAGATTCTGTGTCTCCCTCTCTCTCTGACCCTCCCCCGTTCATGCTCTGTCTCAAAAATAAATAAATGTTAAAAAAAATTTTAGAAACATACCCTATAATGCAGTACAATCCTGGTGTTCACAAATATAACACATAATTTATAATATGCTAGTACAGTAAGGACATCATTGACAAACTGCTTAGGAATTGTTGAATCAATGTACTGAAGACCAGTCTCTGCCTCAGAAAATTTGAAATGTCCTGAGATATTACTGTTAATATATGAAGATTGATACAAATTTTTTCCCAAATTTGACAAAAATCTTAAACTTAACGTCATCGTTAGTAAGTTGCTTAAATAAAAGATTTTATCAATTATCAATAATAAAGCAACTATTTTTTAATGAACAAGATTTTTTGATGTTTATTAATTTACTTTTGAAAGAGAAAGAGAAAGCACAAGTGGGGCAGGGACACAGAGAGAGAAAGAGAGAGAGAGAGAGAGAGAGAGAGAGAGAGAGAGAGAGAGAGAATCTGAAGCAGGGTCCAGGTTCTAAGCTGTCAGCACAGAGCCCAACACGGGGCTTGAACTCACGAACTAAGATCACAACCTGAGGCCAAGTCCGATGCTTAACTGACTGAGCCACCCAGGTGCCCCATAAAGCACCTTGAGGTGCTTTTTTGAGCATTTTTGAGGAGAGACTGAAAAATCTTTCTTTCCTCTCTCTACAGAAAATGATATTACAATATTATGTTCACAAGAAGAAAATACCCTAATACATAGCCAAAAGGGTAGGAAAAATGTATTACAGAGGTTTGTGTCAGGCAGTTAGTTAATATAAGTAATGTTTTATTTCTCTGGATTTTGTGATGTCTGCAGTATTTTGTGTGTTTTTAATTCTGTGATTTTCTGTAGACTATTTTATCACAACTAATTTTTGCAACTTTGTTATTTTTTTGAAAGACGATACTCATAATTGTATTCACTTCAGCCCCTAGTAAACCTGGAATTTTCCCCAGATATGATTACTTCTCCTTTCCTGAAAACTGGCCTCCTTTCTGTCTTTGGAGACATCATGCTCCTTGTTCAGGCCTTTGCCCTTGCTGTTCCCCTGTCAGCATGTTCTTTCCAGACATAGCAACAGGACTCCCTCTGCACTTCCTTCTGGGCAATACTCAAAGATTACATATTAGAGAGACTTCACTCACCACCCTCTATAAAGAGTACCTCCACCCATATGTAGAGTAGTTAGATAAAATACAGGAAACCTGGTGACACTTAAATTTCAGATGAACAGTGAGTAATTTTTTAACATAAATATGTCTCCCCAAATGCATGGAGTACACTTATAGTAAAAAATATATACATTGTTCATCTGAAATCTAAATGCAACCAGGTGTCCTATATATATATATATTTTATGGTTAAATCTGGTAACTATCCCCGTACTTTCTCTCCCCTTACCCCACTTCCTAGCACTTATCATCATGTAATACACTACACATTTACCTTTTTCTTATTGCCTATCATTCCCACCAGAATGTAAGCTCCATGATGGCAGGGATGTTTGCCTGTGTGGTTTCCTCCTGTATCCAAGTACCCAGACTGATGTCTGGCACATAGGTACTCCATGAATATTAATTAAAAAACCTAATGCATAAGCGATCTAAACTTCACAAACTTACCTCCCAAACACTTCTCAAATTGACTTTTTTCTACCCTAATAACTCCTGCTCTAATCAAGGACCCAGACTGTCACTATTGGGTTCCAACTGGTCTCACTGCTTCCAGCTCTGCTGTTATGAAATCCATTAACTATAGACAGCCATACTGACTGACCTAAAACACAAATCTAACCAAACAATTCCCCTGCATATACCCCTCAACAGAATCCTATCAACTCAAGGGAAAAATCCAAGCACTTTGGCATGGTGCTTATGGTGTTCTTCATGGTACTCCCACCCATTTCTTAATGTCATCTGCCACAGCCCTCCCATAGTTTCCTCCATAACCTACCCTCCACATCTCCACACAAATATTGATGCACTAAATTCTGCCAATAGTACATTCTAACCTCTTTTGCATCTAATTCTTTCATATCCTTAAGGACTCATTTTAATCACCATTCTTCTATAGGAATCCTTCCCTTAGATGCATAGGCTGGACTAAATGTGTGTGTGTGTGTGTGTGTGTGTGTGTGTGTGTGTGTGTGTTTCCATAGCTCTCTGTGTGTAATTATGTCATGGTATAGTTTGTGTTGTATTAAAACCACCTATATGTTTCTCCAACTAGAATTTAAATACTCAAATACAAGGACAGTGTGGCATTTATCTTTGATTCACGGCACCCAGCATAATGCACTGCACAAACAGCCTTTCATTGGTGTTTGTTGAACTAAATAAATTCAACTAAGTTACCCAAATTAAATAGATACTCAAGTATAGCACATGCAGACTGCTAAATTGAGGTTATTGAAAGATCTTTAATGCCCAGGAGCCCTAATAAAAAAAGGTATCAGTAGATTTATCAAAATAAAGGGAAACAATCTGTGAATAGGCTGTATTTAGAGATGGCAAAAGCTTCCATATCAATGAGATAATGAAGTCCAGAACGTGATTATAACCACAGGGACTAAACAGAAAAGAGTAGACTCTTGGAAGGGACTGAAACACAAGGGTAGTGTCAGGTGGACAAGTGATGGTAGAATTGGTGAGATCCACAGTAGGAGATGGTATAGACAGGAAAGGTATTAAGCTGGTGCTAAAATTATCAACCTCAGTGCAGTGGCTCTCTGAAAGAAGTAGACATTAGTATTTAGGATTTGGAAGGTCCAGAAATGTTGGGCTTCAAGTGAAGAGAAGCAGAGTGACAGGAGTTGGCTCGTGGTATATTATCTGTCAACTAGAGACAAGGGACAGGCTCACCCTACCCACCTAGGCCAAAAAGGATATGAACAGACCAGGCTTTTGTGGGATAAATTCGGTGAGGGAATAAAAGAATCACCTCACAAGAATACATTTTTATTTTTAAAAATAAGTCTTAGGTTGGTCTACATGGTACATTTTCTACCCAAATTTCACAATATTTCTATAATCTCCCATAGAACAAAATCCCTTTTACGGTCTTCAAAAATAACCAGGATGAAGTCAGGAAGGCAAAAAGAAGAAAAATGAAGGAGGAGAAGAAAGAGAAATCCACAAAGAAGTCCTAGTAGAAAAAAGGATTTACCCTCTTCAGTGCCTGAACAACCTCTCATCTACAAGGTGGACCATGGTCTCTGTCTTTTATGGGAGAGCTGAGTGACAAAAACAGAGGATTCCCTAATGAGGGAAAGACACTGTAGTCCTCCACTCAGTAATTCATAAACCTTCTCTGCCTCAGAATCTGTAGGAAAGCTTTAAAAATTGAATGGATTTCTATGTTGTGCCCCCCTCCCCCCGCCAGCTGTCATTCCTATTGAATCTGATTTTTGCATGCAGATCTCATGACTTTGCATTTAGAAATCTCTCAGATGTTACTAGATGTGGCTGGGCTACTTGAAGGTTTTGATGACATGCTCATCCCAAATCCTAAACCATCTTCACCTGCTGTCTTCCTTTGCCAATGCCCCAGGAAACTGTAGTTGCCTGAAGAGCTTTTTCACTTCACAGCTCCACAAAAACTTGTTTTTTAAAAAAAATATAGAAATATGACACAAATTTTCTTTCTCTTTCTAGTTCTCTCTTTTCTTCTATTAGGACTCCATCAGTTAACAAGAATCAAGAAAATAAACCCACACAGTATTCCACCAGCCAGGAACTTCGTTTAAAAAACAAAACAAAACAAAACAAAACAAAAAACAAACAAACAAAAGTCTCGTTGTACCTCTTACTCTGCTTCTCTACACAACTTTTTTCTTCCTATTAGACTGGCCCAAAAGTGTATAACCTATTTCCATAAAGAACAAAGCTCCTGAATTAGAATAACTTCATGGGAAAATATAATCCAAAAGAAATATATCAAATAAAAAATGTTGAATAGGAAAAGTAAAATATAGCATCCCTGAGGAGTCTGAGAATAAGGTCTGTGCACTACAAGTTGGAATCTCCCACCAGATTGCTGTTCAACTTAATTATGACTTAAGATGTGCACATGTGAAATTAATATTTGGGATCCTGGTGATTTAAAAAACGGCAACCGGCCACCATTTGAATTCACAGTCTTGTAATCCATCTTTTCCCATGAAACAACTAGTACAATATGATATCGGTGCTCAGATTTCAGGAGAGAGAAAGCAGTGGTCCTACTTTTAAAAAATAATAATGAATATGTAACTTGAATACAAAAGGGGAGATTATGTTAATACCAAGGGGAAACTACAAAGCTTCCATCATTTTAGTCCCAAAGCAAGTAGAAATCCCCATTTAATTCTTTAGATCTATTCGGAATATCATTACACACAGACCAATGTCATAGTCTTATACCATGCTCTGAGCCTTGTGCTATATCCATGTCAGTCATAGCTTTGCATGGTCAAAAGTAGACACATGAAATTCAGGCTGAGACCTAGACTAGTCTGATTGAAACTGCACTGATAATACCCCATTTCTACCTGTCACTCCTCCCCATGGTTGCTAACAAACACTGTCCAGGGACATATGCCCCAGGGAAATAAGCAAAGGGACTGTCCTCTCCAAACCTCCACTTGCATCCAAATAAGTTCTGACTCCTGCTTTCTAAGTCTCGGTGTCTCCTTTCCACAAATGTCTAATACAGTCCCCACCTCTCCAGTGTCCAACAAATCTCTGCTAGGGAGCCAACACAGCCTCTTGGAACTTTCTGGCTCCTCTGTATCAGATACTTTTGGGGGGATCATTTGATCATCCTCTCCATTCTGCCTTGTCACTATCACAGGGAAGAAACTCAGCATAGTAGAAGGACTTCAAGTTTGAGGTTGAGTCAGTCTAGACTCTATTACTCTCTCATGGCCACGTAACCTTAGGTAAGTTACTTAACTATGCTGGATGGTTTTTGTTTGTTTGTTTACCTAAGTAACTATAGGTGCATTTTATTTATTTTTTAAAAATTTTTTCTATGTTTTATTTATTCTTTGAGAGAGAGAGAGAGCATGAGCAGGGGAGGGGCAGAGAGAGTGAGACACAGAATCCAAATAGGTTCCAGGCTCTCAGTTATTAGCACAGAGCCTAATGTGAGGCTCCAACTCACAAACCGTGAGATCATGACCTGAGCCGAAGTTGGACGCTTAATCATCCAGGCACCACTAGGTGCACTGTATTTATAGGATTGTAAGAATCAAATGAGGAAAAAAAAATACGTAAAATATCCAGAACTGGGACTACCACAGAAGACGTATCTGGTAAGTCTTCATTCCTGCCACTGACAAGAACCAAGAACAAAATCAATGCCATTGAGGTTTTGTTGTGCTGATGGATCCAGTCACATAGTTGACCGAGTACTGAATCAAGCTGCCTTCACTACTGTTGCAAGATACAGCTGCTTCACCCTCTGAGCTTCCTTGTAGATGTAGAACCTTTGCTCACGACTGTGTTCCTGCCATATTGGCCTTCCCTAAGTGGAACATTCTGAGTTCTTACTTTCCCCAAACGTTTGCTGATATGTTTCTCTTGGCTCTTCTTATGACTATCTTGTCCTTAGGTCTCATTGAAATGTTATCCCCTTAGAGTAGCTTTTTCTGACTATCCTTATCTGAAGGAAGTCCTTGATATTTTTTATTCCAGCATCTCTCTGTTGTTTTTTTTTTTTTTTCCTGAACACACACCACAATATGTAATGATCTTATTTATTTGGTATTATAATATAGTCTACCTGAAGATCTTTGTATCTTTTGTATACATCCAGAAAAGTAGCTGGTGCACAGTAGATACAAAATAAATATTTTTTTCAAGAATTTTTAACGCTTATTTATATTTAAGAGAGAGATAGAGAGAGAGATACAGTGTGAGCAGGGAGGGGCAGAGAGAGAGGGAGACACAGAATCCGAAGCAGGTTCCAGGCTCTGAGCTGTCAGCACAGAGCCTGACATGGGGCTCGAACCCATAAACTGTGAGGTCATGACCTGAGCCAAAGTCGGATGCTTAACCGACTGAGCCACCCAGGCGCCCCCAAAATAAATAATTTATATTTGTTTTTTTAAATATATTTGTTGAATATTTGTTGAATGAATGAACAAATATGTGAACAAATTATTATCGTTTATTATCTATGTTTTTAAGAAGCTCTTTTGGCTGCACTCCCATTTAGATGATGTACTGGTAGGCATTGATTCTTTTCTTAGCTTTGAAAAAAATATTGTGAAAAAATAAATGAAATGTTAGCACTGGCATGGTCTCTTAATGAGTTGTCAATATATATTAATAATTTGTGGTAATATTTTCATTAAAGAACAGTAGCCTCAATACTATAAGAGCACATAGTACTTTCACCTCCCTTTGCCTCAGCTACCTCGACTGTAAAATAAGGAAACCAATCAAATGTGCATTGTGTAAATTACGAAGATTAAATAGGTTTATACCTACAAAGTACTTGAAATGGCATCTGGAACACAGCGCTAAAAATGGCATTTCCAGACTTGATACTTTAGTCTACAGCAAAGATAATTTCAGGCCAACTAATTAATAAGTTCAGGCTCCATAAGGCCACAGATATAGGAAAAGGCAGAATCTATGCAGCATTGATCAACAGAGCCCTGCTGTCATACCCAAGGTTAAAGAAAATCTGTACTTTCTATTTAGTAAGAATTAGTGTAATTTAATACTTATATTACCTGACAAAATGAAAATTTTGTTCCACTCAAATCCCTGCAGAGATTATATCCTCAAAAAGTTCTGGAGGAAACTATTTTCACTAGCAACATGTGACATCAAAAAGTGTTTTAAATCCATGCTGACCAAACTGATGAGAGATAACAACATATTTAAGGATATTCTGGTCAAATGGACACCAAATCTTCTTGGATAAAATCCATGCCAGTTGGATTTATGGTAATACATAAGTCAGCAAGTCCCTGGATTTGTCTGTTATACTTTCTGCTATGTATTATCACGACCCTTGAATAAAGATTCATTTCAGTATGACAAACAGTAAGATTTTCTTTATGTGAATCCACTACAAATTCAGAGTTTTGAACTGACAATAAACTCAACGTGTCTGTTTATAAAGATAAAAAGTTAAAAAAAAATGTTAGTGGAAAACTAAAAATAGCAAATGGTCCCATATTTATATCTCAGTAGTCAGAATACAAATAAACATCCTTGGTGAAAACACATCAGTGCTTCCAATTAAGGCAATATAATTGCATGCTTTGAAGTGGAACAATGGAAAAATCTGACAATCCATTGTATTAATATGAGACACAGACTTTAGAGACATATAAAAAATAACATTTAATCTTCGTAAGGCATCTGCTTCTATATACATTTTGCATAACATTTATGCATTGTGTGTAAACACACACATTAGATAGATAAATAGATAGCTGGATAGATAAACATATGTTAAAGAGCTAGATGAAATCTGGTGCAACCTTCTAATTCACTTTAGTAAGCCATTTTGCTGTTACTGCTGCAAGTTCTATTGTCTTCTAGAGTTTCATTATTTTCAAGAGGTGATAGAAAAGCTTTATACATTTATACTCAGTCAATTAATTTACTTACCTGGCAGAGATCTCAAATGACCAATGTCTGAGTAGAGAAAAAAGTCTCAAACTAGAAAGTGCTGTAAAAGCTGAGAGCGATGCTTTTTCCCTTATGTCTGTCTCTAAGTGTTTTGTTTCATTTATAAAGTGTAGTGCAATATATAACCACTGAAGGAAAAAAAAAAAAAACAGACCAACTAACAATCTTATGTAAACAACCCTTTGGAGTATACAACTGTTTTCCCAACTCTTCATAAGATTGCATAAAACTATTATTTAGTAATGTTTTCAAGTATCACTATTCCCTTTCTTTGCTCTCTAAAACAACCTAAACAAAACGAAACATTATTTGCAAATTTCTTTGTTCAAAGATTCTTGGTCTCTGGTCTACTGACTCTACCTATACCGTATTCTATTGTACAAAATTAAGCAAAATTACCACTTAAATTTCCATACCAAGACAGACCTGAACACTTCAATAAAGAAAACTAGGAGGGGGATGCATTTAAGGTAACTACTTAAGTGAATGAATAATTAATATTCCAATACCGATGGTTGCAATTTATTGACCTTTATAAAACTCCATTGAAAGGTTGTATGCTAATAGTTACATAATATAAAAAGAAGATTCATTAGAAAATTTTGGTCTAGATCTGGAAATAAAGTGGAGTGGGGAAGGCACCCAATTATAGAAGAGAGCAAAGAATTAATCACAGTTGCCTTGCACTGAACACAAATAGATCAGTTACAATTAGTTACAATTATAACCAGTTACAATTTAATCCAACTCTTCACCCTCCTCCACAGTCACAACAAATTCTCTTCTTCCCCTTTTCTGAGTTTTTTTTTTTAACATTGAAACAAATCTTGGGGTGACTGGATGTTAAGAGTGTTAAGAGACTGACTCTTGATTTCAGCTCAGGTCATGATCTCACGCTTATGAAATCAAGCCCCTCCTCGGGCTCTTTGCTGGGTGTGGAGCCTGCTTGAGATTCTCTCTCTCCCTCTCCCTCTGCCCCTCTTCTGCACGCTCTCTCTCTCTCTCTCCCTGTCAAAAAAAAAAAAAAAATCTCTAACTTTGTAGTATCTAGAATTAATTATCCACAATATCTGAACCATCTTCCATTAGAATTGAAAGCCCTATAATGTAAACATGCTATAATAGTCCAACCTGGAATAGTTTTCTGTAAGGTAAAATGCTATGAGATGAAATTGATTTATTCATAATTTACAATCCCTTCGTTGTGAAGTAGTCAATGTTGTGGATATAGATTCTTTTAGCAAAATGCACAATATTGAATCCAGAAATTAACTTAATCCAATAATTCCTAAGTATTTCACAAATGTACCTTTGAAACTCCTTCTGGTACTCAAGAGCTAAATTTCAATATGAAAGCCTTGAGAATGAAATCGAAATATCCATCAGTGAAACTGATACACAAAAGGCATGCTCTCATGCATGGCCATGCATACAGTTCCTGCCTTGCCAAGAACATTGTGGTAACTGGATACCCTGGGTCTCATCGTCCCTTCTGTCAATCCATAACAACACAGGATAAATCCATCAACAGAATTTTGAGCACGAGTTTTAATTTTTTAAGAGAGAGAGAGAGAGCACACACATATGAGTAGGGGAGGGACAGAGAGAGTGGGCAACAGAGGACCTGAAGCAGGCTCCACGCCAACAGCAGAGAACCCGAGGTAGGGCTCAAACCCACGAAACACAAGATCAGGACCCGAGCCGAAGTCAGACACTCAACCCAGTAAGCCACCCAGGTGTCCCAAGCACAGGTTTTAAATATTGAGTAGACAATGTAACTGATCAGTAATAAGTAGCAATCATCCAAGAAACTGAATCAAGAGGTAGCATTATTAAGGGCATTAATTTAACTTATAAATTAAAAAATATATAAATAAATAATTTAAGACTGAGTTATAATGTTTTAGCTCTGATTATACCTAGTGTATCACATTGAGTTTAGATATCTCTTCAACACCAATTATTTGGCTACTGGCTATATACAGACTAGAAGGAAAATGATAATCATTACTTTTTATAAGTTTTTAAAAATTAGTCATTCTTTAGTGTCACATGTAGCTGGAGATAAATTTTAAAGAAGGAATATTTATTTTTTCTTAAGAAAGAAGGATAAGGAAGTTAAAGTTTACTAAAACTAAAATGAAGGAGGTATGTAAGTAATCTAGGAGAAGTCATCATTTGTCAAATGACATTATTGTGCCAGGAAAGTTCAACATTTACCATTCTGTCTATGCTTTACCTGTACAACTTTTCAGGGGTTAAAAGCTTTAGGGTTCAAACTCTGTAACATTGGGGAAATCATTCTGCTGGTTCCTTTAGGGATCTTTGTAAATTTTGAGAGACATTTGAAGTGTTATGGCAGGTTTAGAGTCAGGTATTTGAAAGCCTTGCACTCCTGGGTGAAGCCATTTCAAATACTAAGATGGAATTACAGCAAGCAAAAAATAATAACACATTAACTTTTAATTCATTGTTGTCTTAGAGTGTGAAGGCCTCTGAGAGCTTTAACAAAGGACCACTAAGAATAACATGCTTGAAATACACTCCAAAGAAGAAGAAAGTAAACAATGAAACTCAAATAGTTCAAGGCAAGGCACACTTACAGCATGCAGGACCAAAAATAAAAGTCTAAAGAGAAACTAAAAAGCTTTGAGACTGGCCTTTAGGATGGTGCATATGAGAAGGGGAAGAATTTCTAGCTAAAGCCTTTCAAGATCCAACAGATTATACTTTTTGATGGCCAATAGTATCATTCTGACCTTGACTGCTGCTGTAGGAAATAGCGGGGCATTCAAATATGGCCATGCATTTGCTCCACGTCAGTCAGGCACTGAGGATAATGATGGCCCAAGAATAGAGGTCCTTTTGCTATATTCTTTGTTCTCTGTGGGAGGGAAATCTGAGAAAGATTTTCTATTATACCCCAAATAGCATTCTTTCTAGCAGTCCGTAATAGTGGGGAAAAGGAAGAGAATTATTAAACGAGGAAAAAAGTTTACCTAAGAAAATATATACAAAAAGAAACTTCAGTTTATTGCATGCCAATATAGTTTAGGATTCTACTAGGCACTTTATGTGAATTTATTTAATTCTAAAATATTCATTGGTAGGAATTATCGTTTCTATTTTGTAAACATGAAAACAAAGATGGAGAATGGTAAGCCATTTGCCCAAAGACATTCAGTGACTGAGTGATGGAGGCAAGGTTGTACCAAAACCTGATGAGTGCAAAGCCCCACACTTCAACCATCATGTATTTCTACCCAGTATTAAATCTCAAGAGTTGTGGGATCATCTCCAGTAAGTTCTATCATTTCATCTACCCACTTAAGCAAATATTATCTAGAAAACCTTGAATTCCACCATATGTATGCTATAGGGAAATAGCTGACCTCTAGGTGGTTATTAAGAACTTGCCTATAAAGGGCACTCACTACCAGAGCTGTACCCACCTCTTCTACCAGTTAAGTTCTAAAAGACCCGAATGATGAGCTCGTTGCACTCAAATAAAAAGACTGTAACTCCATGGACCTGGTGAACAGAATCAGACCACAGCAAACCATCCAGTATATGAAAAGTTTCACTCTTTAAACCACAGCTATGACAGAAAAACTTCACAATTTTATGTCAGGAATATCCCACTGATGTAATTTCAAATGAGGACCAATTCCCTGAAAAAAAAAAACCAGCTCTTTGCAGAGATTGTTTTTAATGCCAAATGGTTAACCAAAACAATTAAGGAGGCCCACACCTACAATAATCAATTAAAGTGGAATATTAAATTTCCACTTATTTGGGGCATTATTTCAAGGGTTTACAATGAAATAATTCTGTCCTCAAAGTCGATTCACTGATCTGGTAGAGAGCCCTCATCTAAAATCCCATTAATAATTTATTTTTCTGCAAAATGAGAAATGAGAAAATACTGCCTTATACAAACACCTCTTCCCATAATAGTGTAAAAAGTATGATTTTAAAAATTGAGTCCTAAATATCTCAGCTATAGTTGGATAAGCTTTCAAAACTGAAATGATATGCGAATTCTGAGAAAGTCTCAATTTAAACTCAATAAGATTAACCATTCACAATAGAAAGCCATTTCAAATGCAGCATTTGGGAAGGATCATCCATCACAGAGACTAGCACATTCTCCATGCTAGACTGAAGCTTGGAACTTAATGGGAAGTTACTGACAGCTTTCGTCTTCACAGCTGCCCCTGAAATTTGTTAACAAGTCAGTTCTCTTGACAGGGAGATAGTAGGAAAAAAAACTCATAATATTCCAGTGAACACAATACAAGAAATGAAATCCCCTCAAAAACTATTCCTTCAATCCTTTAAACTTAGTAAATGTACCTTTTAGAGGTCATCAACTAAGTATGTTTAACAAATCTAACCTCATGGTTCTTAGCACCTTCAATGTAACTATTTCTAGCAAATAGTAAAAAAGAATTCAATGTGTGAGAACTTCCAAATTATTCTGTTTTAAATTGCAATTCTCACATTCCAGTTCTACCATCAATTATGTCATCAGCAGCCTATTAAAATGTAGATAGTGTAATAACATTTACTATGTTGATAATTCTCAAAACAATCCTCTATGATAGGTACTACTGATCCTTTTTTTGCAGATAGGTCAACTGAAGCTGAGACATTACAGGACATGCCTAGATTATACAGCTAGGTATTGGCAGAATGACCAATTTTTTCCCACTTCAATAAAAATCTATTTTTCCATAGAGATGGAGAATTGGCCTTAGAATGGAAGTGATAATAAATGAATTGTTCTATTTTAATGTAAATTAACAATAGAATCTTTTTTAAAAATTATATGTACTGGAATAAAAAAGTTACAACTAAATTTTCTTACAGGCATTTTTAGCCTACGTAAGTTTTTGCATATATATAGGGGGAGGGGATCTGAGAAACTCTATATAAATGTGTATACATTAAGCAAATCATTGCTTAATAGATAAGTAGGTGACTTCCTCTGTAGAAACTCTCAAAGACTAGAATAAATCCTCTGCCAAAATTCTGACCACACTGCCACCATCGCTATACTCCATCACCAGTATTTCACAGTTCCTTAAATTTTCACCATGAGTCATATTCTTGAGTTGAGGCATCAAAGACTCTTGTTAAACCTACTATGCTATTGGGTGAGACTGGGGGTGTATCACATTCAGTCATTATAAGTCATTAATACCATTCTACAATCCTGTTCAACTAATTAACTATAATCATCTAGCAGGTTCTTGAAGAACTAGATCACCCAGAACAAGAACAGGTTAGTTTGATCCTAGAAGATGGAGGAGGGAAAGGTTAAGAGCTTTCATTAAGTTTCGTATTCCTAAAACACACATTTGAATTTATTCTACCAGGTTCTTCTCAGAGTTTGTGGAAATGGCTACTGAACACATTAATGCACAAACACTGCAATCAAGAAGATATCTTCACTTTTTGCAATGTATGGAACAGCTTGTCCTCAGCAGAGCCCTGCCTTCTCACAACGGCACTAGACTTTTCAGTCCTATGGGGCTCTTTCTCGTGGTGCCAACCATACATGATTTTACAGAGCACGTGTCCCTTCCTTCCTTCAGGTTCCATTCTCCATTATTCTTCTAACAGGGAGCAAATGAAGCAGAAATGGCAGCTAAAGGTACATCATTCATTTATAAACAATAATTGTATATCTGTGGGTAAACAATCACCTAAATATCAAAGGCAGGTCTAGGACTGATGCCAGCATAATAGCATAGCTCATCCTGAAACAGCTCCTGCAACCACAAACCACCTATCACAGACTCTTCTCTGGAACCTCCTTCTGAACCACCCTATATTTAAATAGAGTATGAAAAAAATAGAGGATAGTTATTTGGAACATGCGTTATTTTAAAATGCATTTTAATAACAATTTCAAGATGGGGGGGTTAAATTTATATAGTTTTCTCTAAGTTTGTCCACATATCCTCATATATCTGCATTCCAATGTCAAGAAATAGGAGATTTATCAACAGTCCTAAGAATTATTCCCTCTAAGAACACTGCTGACGCCATGAAACCATCCACTGTGTTCACCCACGTCTGCTCAAACCATGACAGGTCAAGTTTCTACAGGTTTAAAAATGTTTCACTTAAAAGAAATGTGGTTTTGTTCTTTAAAAAATCATTCCTCTCAAATAGTTATCATCCTCTAAATATCTCATATGAAAAACCTGAGAAGTACTGAGAACCCAAAAAACAGATGAGCAGAGAGTAAAAACATCTCAGAAATGAGGAAACACAGCTAGAATGAAAACAAAGCAAAGCTGTTTAAAACTGTTTGGGATTTCCATTGATAATAATAAAAAAAAAAATCAAGTAAACCAAAGCAAAACTATCTTTAACCAATCACTTTCAATTATGGAAAATGAAACCATGGTTGATAGCATAAGTTTCCCAGAGCTTTGAAAAGTAATTTAGTAATATGTGTCAAGGCTAGGGAAAGTAGCCTTTGAACTCAAGGAAATACACCTAAATGTGAGAGGCAAAACATGTTTAAAAATTGGTTTATCACAGCATTTTTCCTAATATTGGAAAACCAGAAATAATCGAACATCCAACAGTAGGGGAAGAGGTATATAAGTGGCGTTATAGCGACTACATTGTATTATAAGGTTTCAAAATGAGGAGATGAAAATAGATTGGCCAAATGGGGTTAACTGTAGAAGTAGAGTGATATATATGAGTTCAATATACTCTCTTTTAAAAGAATTAGGGAGGGGCACCTGGGTGGCTCAGTTGGTTAAGCGTCTGACTTCGGCTCAGGTCATGATCTTGTGCTCTGCTCCATGAGTTCAAGCCCCATGTCAGGCTCTGTGCTGACAGCTCAGAGCCTGAAACCTGCTTCGGATTCTGTGTCTCCCTCTCTCTCTGCCCCTCACCCACTCACACTCTGTCTCTGTCTCTGTCTCTCTCTCTATCTTAAACGTAAATAAACATTAAAAAATTAAAAAAAAAAAGAATTAGGGAAATTCTTAAACTACAGTTTTAAAAGAAAGGAAACACATCTTTGTGCTGGGAGGAAAAAAGTACAGAAACACAGCAAAACACTGGTAGTGAATAATTTCTTAAAGCCTTAATTTTTTAAAGCAGTTTTAGGTTTACAATAAAATTATGAGAAAAGTACAGAGATTTTCCAGTAACCTCCTGCCCCCACACTTGTATAGTCTCCCTCATTATCAACACTATTCGCTATTGTATTTTTTTTTACCAAAGACAAATCCACACTGACACATCATACTCACCCCCAAAGCCCAGAGTTTACCTAAGAGTTCACTCTTGGTGTTGTATATTCAATGGGCTTAGACAAATGTATAATGACATAGATCCATCATTACAATATCATGAGGAGTATTTTCACTGCCCTAAATATCCTCTGTGCTCTGCATATTCATCTTTCAACCTGCTGACCTCTGGCAGCCATGATATTTTTATTGTATCCATACTTTTGCCTTTTCCAAAATACCATATAGTTGAAATCATATAGAATGAATACTTTTTTAAAAAAATTAAGATCTAGGGGCGCCTGGGTAGCTCAGTCAGTTGAGTGTCTGACTTTGGCTCAGGTCATGATTTCAGGGCTCATGAGTTCGAGCCACACGTCGGGCTCTGTATGACAGCTCAGGGCCTAGAGCCTGCCTTGGATTCTGTGTCTCTGTCTCTCTCTGCCTCTCCCCTGCGCGCTCTCTCTCTCTCTCTCTTTCAATAATAAACATCAATTTTTTTTTCATTAGGATCTATATTTATAACGAAAAACTATTTCTTTGTACATAAATATTACCCTTTGCACAAGACCTATAGAGACCATGAAGGGGGGTGCTTGGGTGGCTCAGTTCGTTAAGGGTCAATTTCAGCTCAGTTCATAATCTTGAGGTTCGTGAGTTCAAGGCCCATGTCGGGCTCTGGGCTGACAACTCAGAGCCTGGATCCTGCTTTGCATTCTGTGTCTCCCTCTCTCTCTGCCCCTCTTCCAGTCTCTCTCTCTCTCTGTCACTCTCAAAAATAAATATTTAGAAACCATGAGGATTCCTCCATGAAAGTAAAGCAGGTATTGATCAAATAAAACCTCCAGGAAGATAAAGAAGGCTGATATGTTGATAATAATAGTTCAACTGAGGACACTAGAAGAAAAGAATAATTTTCTAGAGAAATATTATAAGTGAAGAAATGGTTTCTTTTCACAAACAAAACCCTTGGGAAACAGATATCTGCCACTGACAATGAAACACCTTGACAGACTGACTCAGAATCAAGACTGGAACGTGGACAAGGAAGAGATAGGGGAGAACAAAGGAGAGGAAAAACCAGATAGCTATTCAATAACCGAATGTTTCAGAAAAAAAAAAATAAGAATGCTTTCTACACAAAGAGAAAGAAAGAAAGAAAGAAAGAAAGAAAGAAAGAAAGGAAGGAAGGAAAGAGAGGGAGGGAGGGAGGAAGAAAAAGACAACTGTAGATCTATACAACTTTTCTGAGAGGATTCTATATTTCTATTATGCAGAAAGAAATATTTTGGTTGCTTCTCATCTGAAAGGGCCTCTATTGTTTTCCAGCCTTTCAGTATACTTTGGAAAGGAACCATGACCTGAGGTATTGTTGTCTTTGGAGATTAAGAGAAATGCAGTCCTATGCTATCATTCTTCTGATCCTCTCCAATTATAACCAGTTGCAGGCAGTTATGTGTGGCCTTTGCAGCTTGGTGACTACTAAATAATTGGAGTTGAGATGTCAAATATTTCCCTAATGAGCTCAAGGTCCAAAGTAAACCCTGAACTGCAATCACAATGGTGAAGCATTTCAATGTCTCTGCTTCTGGATGGGTTAGAGCTGTAATGCCCTCCAAAAATATGTGCATGATTGCTCAGGGAAAAATAAAGAAAGAGAGAAAATGAGGATAAAGAAGAAAGGAATCGCTTTCCATAATAAATTAAGAGGATTATCGTTCTTAAATTGTTATTTCTATCACTTAGGTTTAGAAACTCAGCCCTAGTCTGAATGATTTCTAAACACTTCTAATTCTATTCAGATCCAACTAAATGTAGAAAGCTGGAGAAAGAAAGATTCTTTGGAAAATAAAATGATACCATAAGCCCTCCTCAGAAACGACTAGTATGTTGGTGGAAGCTTTGCTATTTTTGACAAAGGGGTATCTGGCACCTCTAAGCGCAGATAAACACAGGTGTTACTTATAAACACAGCCAAGCCTCATCCCCCAGTGAATGCTCCAGGTTGCTGCCTGTTCTGTCATGCGGAGGTGAAGGTGAACCAGAGTGTGCCACAAGTCCCAGCCCGGACGACTCCAACTGCTGTAAAGTTCTTTCCTAAATAAGTGGTTAGACCTGCAGGAGGATATTAATGGTGCCTGCTACTCTAAAATTTAAAGGAATAATTTGGTGATTAAGGCCTATCATTATCACGAAGGAGCCAGAGTCTCACAGCTTTAGTTGAAGGTCTGTTCAGAGACTTTCGCGGAGTGGGGGGAATCAACATTCAGCTGGTTGACATAGTCTTCAGATCATGATGCCAGTAGATCAAGAAGGTGAACATTTTAAATTAGCAAGTTGCTTTAGAAAATAGTTTTAAGTAGTCCCGCCTCCTCATTGGCATAGTTGTTATAAGCAACCCTTGATATTGTGAACACGGCTATTTGAATTGTGTTTTATTAAACACAAGCTTTCCAATCCTTTGAATGAGCATGTTGGCTTGGGAGCAGGCTTTACCTCACTATTTGGAGTGTGGACACGTTTCGGCTTGTCTCTTTTTATTGCTTTGGGGATTTTCCCAATGTAAATCCTCTTGGAACTCAACTCTCCAGCTTTGTACAGATGTACTGTAACTGACTCTTTGTTTATGATCCTGTATCCAGTATTTTTTTTTTTAAATATTTTTTTTTAACATTTATTCATTTTTGAGACAGAGAGAGACAGAGCATGAACGGGGGAAGGTCAGAGAGAGAGGGAGACACAGAATCCGAAACAGGCTCCAGGCTCTGAGCTGTCCGCACAGAACCCGACGCGGGGCTCGAACTCACAGACCGCGAGATCATGACCTGAGCCGAAGTCGGACGTCCAACCGACTGAGCCACCCAGGCGCCCCAGCCAGTATTTTTTTTTAATAGGAGTAGACAGATTAGACGCACTTCTAAGGGATCTATTGTGCATTGTGAGCACTGTGTGCTTAATTGCAAAAAGGAAAGGAAAAAAAAAAAAAACCCAGCTGCTTAATTTATGGATATCAGCAACAGGACCAGTGATTTTGACATGGAGAGTAGAACTCCCATCATTCATAAAGCTGGCAAGAGTTTCTTCTGAATTTCAGATTGAACAAGAATCTCTTTGTTTTTCTCCAATTACTTTTTCAAACAACTATATTGAGTGCTGGTGGAAGGTGCTTGTTTTCCTAAGTGAAGTCCTCTATTTCACCAGTGAACAGGTGCACCAGAGGGAGTGGCTTTTAAGGCATTACAAACTGCTCCAAATTCCACAAGTATGCCTTCAGCTTAATCTAGATGCTCTATTTTTTTTAAGGATTAATAACATTGAGCCCCTGTAACCTGTCTTGGTCTATTCTTTGACATTACTCGTAAAACAACCAATTACAATGGTAATTTTTCAGAATCAGCTACGCCTGGAAATAAACATATTATTTTTCTAATGTATTACCTCATACAATTTTGACTCATTTCCTTCTGTACTTGGCCCAGAGCCATCAGTATAGGGATTCCTCAATGCCCTCCAACTAAAACAGAGATTGTTGAGGATGGCAAGGGCAAGGCCAATGCCAACAGCACTCTCTTGGTCTTACCTTACTTTTCTCCAGGCTCTTTCTGACCTTCACTTTGGCGGAATGCACCCTTTTCCCACCTCACAGTGAATGTTTTGGGGGATGGACCAGTGATACAAGAGAGCTCAAAGTCACCTCTATCTTGACATGATACAGCCTTTCCAGAACATTATGAGAGTTTGATGGCACTTTCTTACAAAACTCTCTTTGGAGTCCCAAGACTTTGGAATCTTCTTGAAATAAGACTGTGTGAAATAATAAGTAATTGCTGTCTTAGCAATTAAATTCTCTTGGGTGGGATCCAAAAAGGATTTGCTTTAATTATGAAAGTATTTTCAGAAGCAAACAGTCTTAAAGTGGAGTTTCAATGTACTGCGAACAGATGATCTTTAGCATGAAACAATGTCAGAAGAGTAAGTCATGAGAAGCACCTGTTCAGCAATAAGCAAAAGGAGTAAAAAAAACCACATGCACATGGAAATGTTGTTTTTAAAATAAAAATGTCAGTGCACAATGATCCATTAAACAGACGGATTCCATCCTAAATTATTCCACCAGAGCTTCTAAAATTCCCACATGAAATAGATTTTTGGTTACTAATAACTGAGTTTGGATTCACGCCCGCAAATTAAAGATAACATGCTCCCATATCCCATTACTAATTCCTTTAACGAGGTTTCCTCTGAATAATTTTCCTTTTAACCCTTTTGGTTACTGAAATTCCATTTAACAGAGTAGTTTTACAGGAGGCACCTCAATCTTATTTCTGTCCAAGAGTTTGGAATGCAGCTGTTTAATGAGATTTCCCAATTGTTATTGTCACGTAGGCCAGTTTGGCATAGCCACAGTGAAATTTGTGAAGAGATAACAATCTACTTCTATATATGTAAAGATGTCTATACAATGACAGCTTCACTGGATATCCAGAGACCCTCCTGAAGAGTAAGCATTTGTTCACTCAGATAAGCCAGAAGCTAAAGTGGAGATATGAATCAACAGTGCAGACTTTAATTTAAATGTATTATATGTATTTGGTTTCTTGGAACTGTCCATAGAATAAGCTCCCAGTTGAGCTACTCCAATATATGTAATTTTTAAAAAAACACAAAAAACAAACCAAAAAAACCTTACCACTGGGCTAGAAATTGTGGGTTTTGTTCTAGTTCTGTCACGAGTTAGCTTGAGAAGCCAAGGCAAGATAGAGCTTCTCAGTGATTTATTCGTTTCCTCATGCGCAAGATACTAATGATACCATTATTCATTCTTACGTTCTTCACAGGGTTGGTGTAAGGATTAAATGTTGCCATACAAGGAAAGTTACTTTAATAAAAGCACCATCCAAGTTCCTAGGACCATTATATGACCCCGCCCCCCCAAAAAAAAAATCTGGTTGTTAGACCATCAACCCAGTGTTCATGAGGTTTGAACTGGAAACATATACTAGCATGTTTGAAATGCAGCCTTTGTATTTGACCTTAACAAGAAGCTGGTGGGCACTGCATGGTGACAAATGATAGCTACACTTTTGGTAAGCATAGCATAACACATAAACTTATAGAATCACTTTGTTGTATCCTTGAAACTAATGTACCATGGTGTGTCAACTATACCTCAATGAAAAAAAGAGAGATAGATGGGGCACCTGGGTGTCTCAGTGGGTTGAGTGTCCGATTCTTGATTTTGGCTCAGGTCATGATCCCAGGGTCATGGGATCAAGCCCCGTGTCGGGCTCTATGCTGAGCATGGAGCCTGCTTGAGATTCTCTCTATCTCCCTCTGTCCCTCTTCCCCACTTGCTCTCTCTCTCTCTCTCTCTCTCAAATTAAGAAGAGAGAGAGAGAGAAGTTAATGGGAAGCCTCTTCTGGCTGTAACATTTATTCATTCAACAAATCTTTACTGGCCACTCAATCATTTCTCAATTACTTTGTTAGTTGCCAGTTACAAAATGATGAATAAGTCATATATAAACTTTCCTACACGGAGCTTGGAGTCTAATGCGGGGAGGTGGGGGGGCTGGATATTAAGCAGATAATCTCATGAATAATCAGATAACTGAAGTCATGATAAAGCGTTACAAGAGAAGAGTACATCTCGAGAGTGTAAAACAAGGCCTAAAGTGTATTTTGGGGTTTGGTGAAGTTCTCTAAAGAGATGACAAGGACAAGTAAGAGTTATCCAGATAAATGCAAAACATAGGACTGCAGTCAGAAAGTAGAGCAGATGAGACACTGACACACAGAATATAAGGAGCAGAAAAGAGCTGAGTAACATCAAAAATGAAGGCAGAGGTAGGATCACACAGGAACTGAGACATCGGGGATTTGGGATAGAGAGACAAACCTTTAACATGGACAGAAAGCAATCCAGATTATAAACATAAACTTATGATTTCTTTTTATCTGAGTACAAAATTAAAAATGTGTCATTGCAGCAAAATGAAAAATGTGTTATTTAATATTAGACTCTTTCGCTCTGCATCAGTGATGTTTGCACCACGCTCTCTGGAGGCCTAGACTTCTCCAGAGCTGCTTGAGCAGGAACCTGAGGTGAGCTAGGTACAGGAAGGAAGGCTGGGAGGAGGGTCCCTGCCAAGAGCATCACATCGCTCCACCCACAAACCACCCTGCCACTAAGCCAGAGCAGGCACACTCTTGGTGTACATATTGGCTTCTACACAAGAATCATTGTAGGAAGGGTTCTAAAGTCAAGAAAGGCAGGGAGGCAAGGGGACAGAAAGAGAGTTACCATCTTATATGAGCAGTAAGGTTATTTTATGCGGCCTTTATCCACATTTTCTTCTCCCCCAGCCAGCAGTTTGTGTTTTGTTTTCTGAAAGCCTATCATTGTTTTCTCCGCTGACTTTTTGTACATGGACCATCATATTGTATCAGATCATTTGTTTTAAAATGGGGCCTAACTCACTAGTCCACAGGGCCTCAGGATATTTTTGATGCCTCAGGAGGCAGGCTATGAGAACCTTTTTTATGGAAGACAGAGTCTTCTTTTTCCACTGGGTGATACTAATTTACCTTGACTGTGGCGGTACTTCCTCAGGCTCTCCTTTCTGAGGTTTTAAAACTTTTTATTTATTGCAGCTTCCAGGGCTTTGTTCAGGATGGTTCATGGTGTTCCGAAATCTGAGGAGAGAGGAGTAGCAACCACAGTACCCACCAGAGAACTCTGGATACTGCGCTCCGTCTTCAGACAAAAAACAGTGTGAGCGCCTGCCCACTGGCTCACCGGAAGTGGGAAGGGCAGGGCTTTGCCCTCCCCCACCGACCTCATGTTCTGTCCTTTAGCTTAGTTGAATGAAGGCTGACCTTGATACAAAATGGATATAGGGCTCGGCAAACCTGTACAAGGTAATCAAGTAGGGTAAAGGAAAGCCTTCATTGCCAGAGGATTCTATCCCTGAATCTTCAGAGGGAGCCACTGTTGCTGTCCATTTGTTATTTTCTACTTGCCTTTCTTGCTCCTGGTGGAATGCAACCTTTTAACCTCTCCCTACACAGTAAGCAAGCTGGAAATCCCAGGCCAAATCATGCATCTACAAAGCTGCTAAATGCTACCATATATTTTGTGGAGAAAACTCTTTCAAAATTACTATTCCTAGTTTTAACCTGTTAAAGGAGGAAAGCATGGGGAGAAGGTTGGACGAATGGCTAACTTGGAGAAACTAACACATGGAACTTGCGAACCAGGATCACCAGGTTCTAACAAAACAGTCTAGCTGTAAAGTCTAACCTGCATGCTGTTGTTTTAATATCTCAATAGGCAACATGGCCTTCTTCACTCAAGTGGTAAAGAGAGGCAAGCTCACCAAATACAGCACACGCTCCCCGATATTTTTCAGCCTCCCTTGAATGTACATTAGGGCCACTGACTCTTCAGGGCATGAGGCTGGGAGCTGAAGACATACTGTGGTCTGATGCACTTATGATGAGATATGAGTTCCTCACAATCTCTGTTCTGCTTCCTGAGCAACCAGGAAGCTGGTTGGCCTGCTGAGAGGCTGCAAGGATGAAGCCTGGCCTGGTGTCACCATCTGAAGTGACTTCTTAAAAGGGTCACTTTTCTGTGATACCCAATAAGATTTCACCAAGTCTACTTTTCTGCACCAACTAATATAATCCACAATATAATATAATCCACCTGGGGCGCCCGGGTGGCTCAGTCAGTTGAGCGACTGAATTCAACTCAGGTCCTGATCTCACAGTTCGTGGGTTCGAGCCCTGCGTCGGGCTCTGTGCTGACAGCTCGCAGCCTAGAGCCTGCTTCGGATTCTGTGTCTCTTTCTCTCTATCCCTTCCCCACGCATGCTTTGTCTCTCTCTGTCTCTCAAAAATGAATAAACGTTAAAATAATAATAATAATAATAATAATCCACAAAACTAATTTAAGGCAAAACTTCCCTTAAACCTTTTCTGACCCTTCAAGCTCTCCATCCACTCACTGCCATATTTCTCCAAGTTGTCATTCTGTGTCAAGTGACTGACTTCAGTCCTCATCACTCTTCTGAGCCTGCTTCCTCAGGATGACCAGTAAGTGGTCTGGGAATATCAAACTAACAATTTCTTCTTAGTCATCATCTTTTAATCTCCTCGGAACATTTGGCATTCAGCAATGAAGACCACCTTGTTTTTCTTTAAATTCTCATTTCCCTATATATTTGTAACTCTGTTAGATTAAACAACAAGTGTCTGTCAAGCAATACCCTAAAACTATCTGTGTCACTTGGACTCTCTTCCCTCTCTACTTTCCCATTGAGTTATCTTGTAGCTCCATCCATAGATTAAGCTTTGGCTTCCTAATCTTTAAAATAGGAATGACAATCAATTGCTATGAAGATGAAATGAGATCGTGTTTATAAAGGAATCGGTGACAAAACATAAACCATAGGAGTTGTGGAGTCAATCTCCTTTATTGCTGTTGTTGTGAAGTGACAACTATTCAAACAACTTCAGATCACTGTCCACAGTCCTCAGTGCCCAGCAATGCCCAGTCTTCTTAATTTCCAAGGGACATTTCAAACAGAACCTTCACATTCACCTTGAATTCTAATAACTGAATTAACAATTCTCCACCCCACTCCGCCACAACCTTCCACCCCACTCCCAAAGTTTCTATTTTTACCAGAAACTTTCCCAGTCACGATTGAAGCCTACGATTAAGCCTACGATTAAGCTTCATTCATTGAAATCTCCTGCTCGTATCTTCATTCCAGTTCATCTTAGTAAAAGAGTAACTAAGCAAGCACACTACAATCAGCAATGTTGCTGTCAAACAGATACAACCCCTGCCTCAGGTTGAAGAAGTATAGAATGGATCTGGCAAAAGATCAAGATGAGCAAAACTTGAGGGTTTAGCAAAACAGGCCTGCACCAAAAACAGATTGTTGCACCATGAGGTTGCAGCCAAAGAGCTAATGATAGACTCTTGAAAAACATTAATGAGATGGAAGAGAAAATTTAGTGAGATTAGGGATCAAAGGAACTGGGGAGGCTCACAGGTTGTTCTGTTGTAGCCAATGAGTAGGTTCATGAAGTACAAGAGTCATGGGTACTGATAAAGACCAGTTGTAGCCATGGGAGAGGACTGTTAAAAGGCCAAAAAAGTGTTTGGTTTTTTTTAATATTGAAATTAGTTGTCAGGTGCATTATCCACATGGAGGCTGAAGTTATCGGTGGTGGGGGTGTAGAGAGGAACTGTGAGATGATGCCACCTTCCTCAATAAGATGTGGCAACAGGAACACAGAAGGTGACAATCAGAGTCTCATCCAGGCAGCATGAGCCTTAGGGTATTTCGTGGAAAGGTGGCTTGGTGTGAAAGAGGCGATGGGAAAGCCAGGAGAAGGTGGAAGAACTCTGGATCTTCACCTTTTTGTAACGGCTACTACTGGAACCTAGCCAGCCACGTAACTAATGTGGGGTAAAAAGATTAAAATTTGGATGGGCAACTGATGAATGGATAAAGAAACTGTGGTTTATATACACAATGGAGTACTACGTGGCAATGAGAAAGAATGAAATATGGCCCTTTGTAGCAACGTGGATGGAAATGGACAGTGTTATGCTAAGTGAAATAAGCCATACAGAGAAAGACAGATACCATATGTGTTCACTCTTATGTGGATCCTGAGAAACTGAACAGAAACCCATGGGGGAGGGGAAGGAAAAAAAAAAAAGGTTAGAGGGAGAGAGCCAAAGCATAAGAGACTGTTAAAAACTGAGAACAAACTGAGGGTTGATGGGGGGTGGGAGGGAGGGGAGGGTGGGTGATGGGTATTGAGGAGGGCACCTTTTGGGATGAGCACTGAGTGTTGTATGGAAACCAATTTGACAATAAATTTCATATATTAAAAAACAATAAAATAAAATAATTAAAAAAATTTTGGATGGGTTTCTGAAGCAACTGAGACACCACACTTTAAGAGTTTCTCATATAGAAGGAGGATTTCAGCATAGATTTCAAAGGCACATTAGAGAAATTTCTAGTAAATTTGTGAGCTGCTAAAATTATTTACCTTAAATAAATCTCGAGAGCCTTCTTCATTGCTTCTAACTTACACAGGTCACTAACCAAGACTAACAAAGACCACCTACAAAGAAAGCTAAAAATTTTATTGGCTGCATCTTAGTCGTGTGGATAGCATCCAAAGATTTCTAGTCCCCCAGATTTCATAGGATTGTGAATTTATGTAAACCACTAACATTCTGAGGTTAGTGGTGCAAAGAATAAACAGAGAAAGCTGAACGGATAATTCAAGCTGTGTAGCAATTTGGAAAAAGTAGTTCTATCTCAGATTAATAAAATGGAAATTTGCTTCTAGAACTATGTTGCTTCCTGCTACTGCCAAATCTCTTTTGCATTTGTATGATCAAAAACTCATAATCCTATTGAATGCACACAAAATTGGATAATAAAGTTCTCCAAGTGTTATTGTTAGTATCTGCTCACCAATACCAACACAGAGGGAAAGCTGCATGTATGGAAGATGTTACAATACTATAAACTTCTGAATATTTTTAATATTTTATTCTCAGTGTTCAAAAGATATGTCCAAATTAAGAATTGAAAAGTCATTTGATCACACAGAATAGGCATATCTATCACATAAAATAGTAATGTGATTAGCTATTGACTGTATGGGAAAACTAGAATTGTTACAATTTGTATTTTTACATCAAGAATTGAAGAAAAGTTTGGCTACAAAACCAATAGTTGTTCTGAAATGGCTTCCTTTTTTTCTTTTTTTCCACAATATTATATTAAGGCTGTGAAATAAAGTTTTATCATATACTAATACCATAAAAGGAGAACACTATGCAGGTGGGTGAGAATGTGTTAGGGGGAGGGACAGAAAGCTGACGGCGATGAACAGAAATTGATAATATAATATTGATTCTCATTTCCTCTCTCATCCCCAAATTGCCATCAGACAGACCACACAAAAAAATTCCCATTAGACAGCAAAAGTTGTGCACATAAACTCTTTCATTGAATCCAAATGCAGCATATTAGAAGAATCTCAAGGGCAAATGTTTCCTTTGGAACATTAAATTGGTACAATACCAAGTACGTTCTTTTATGAACCCTTAAAACAATATGACTCATGGAAATTCTATGAAGTAGGATGTAAGTGGGGGGAGAGAAATCCTCTCCAATTTCAGCTTTATCTGAATTTCAAAATCATTTCACTAGGAGAGGGGGTAAACTTATCTCTTAAAAAAGGAATACATTTTAGTATTTTAGTACCTTAAAATACCAAGTTTTGTTTCTTTCTCTTTTGTTTTGTTTCTGGAGTTATAACAGAAATTGAGAAGTTCCTAGATTTAACGGAACATACCTACTCGATGGAGGTCATGCGGGTACTGAGTAGCACAGAAAGAGGGAAGGGTGAGGTGGGATATGTGGAATGGCATTCTGTAATAAATCCCCTGTTCAACATCACTGAATTATTTATGCGCCAGTTGCTTGCCACATGTTTATCATACAGATTATTCATATACCTTTTAGACAATGAAGAAAAACAGATACAATTTCTTTTTCATCTCACTTGGAGATGGAAGAAGATTTGTAATCATTAAAGGCATGTATCTGTGTTCTAAAATAGCTTAGGTGATGTTCAGCCAAGGAAGCCTGCATGTGTGAGGCTGGCATTGACATTTTTCTGTACCATTTTTTTTTAATGTTCATTTATTTATTTTGAGAGAGAGAGAGAGCATGCACATGCAAGCAGGTCAGGGGCAGAGAGAGAGGAAGAGACAGAATCCAAGCAGGCTCCCTACTGTCAGCCGAGGCAGGGTTCGATCCCACAAACCATGAGATCATGACCTGAGCCGAAACCAAGAGCTGGACGCTCAACCGACTGAGCCACCCAGGCACCCCTGTGCCTCTCTTAATTTAGTGTCTCTAACTATCCATTTAATTCTATCCAAAAACCACTACCATTTATCTTTATTGAAGACACAGCATACAGCACCCATGTTACTTCTTTCCTCTAATTCCGGCACAGAAAAGGAAAGCTTCATGTTTAAGAAAATGTAACCCACAAATTAAAGTTTACAGAGGAAAAAGTTGAAAGATCCCCTTAAAAATTTTTTTTGAAGCATGAGGTATTCACCATAGATAGAGCAGAAAGGAGAAAAAAAACTAGACAGTGTGAGAAAGAAACTGAGAAGGAATAGAGAGGCCTAGAATGAAATAATATCCTACAGTATTAAATTTTTAATCTCTTACCAGAGCAAGCAATTCCTCTCTGTCGGACAATGTCATCCTAATGCAACTTCCCAATATCCTGATGACTTAGTGTGACCCACAGAGCTTCTCTTGGTTATGTACAGTTTTCTAGAAATCTGGGTCCATGGTGAGAAATCACTACACCAAGGTTTTCTTGTTGTCAAGCAAAGGCTAAGTAATTAATTTCTTGGTATTTATTTCCTTTCCCACAAGTTTATGATGTGTCCTTTTTCTCTTTTTAAAAAATGAGGGCTTCTGGGGCGCCTGGGTGGCTTGGTCGGTTAAGCGTCCGACTTCGGCTCAGGTCATGATCTCACGGTCCGTGAGTTTGAGCCCCGCGTCGGGCTCTGTGCTGACAGCTCAGAGCCTGGAGCCTGTTTCAGATTCTGTGTCTCCCTCTCTCTCTGCCCCTCCCCTGTTCATGCTCTGTCTCTCTCTGTCTCAAAAATAAATAAACGTTAAAAAAAAATTAAAAAAAAAAATTAGGGCTTCTAACAGATGTGCTGGAGAAATTCATCAACAAAGTGTGTGTTATGAAGCGAGACGATGGTATCTATCAGTTTTATACTAGTTAAGGTGAAAGGAAAGCCTCAAATATGAAATTATCTTAATATTTATTCTAAGTTTCCAATATTTTCCATGTTTCTTATGTAGGAAATTTAGGGGGTAGGGGAAGAGAATACTAAAGATCAATAAGAGACAGACTTGAAATAATATTTCAAGGACTATAGTTTTGAAATCTCTTCACTGGTATTCAAAAACCCCACTGGTTTTAAGTGAGGCTCCTTATACAATTGGTGCTGGGGAGCTAATACACAAGGGCCTGGGCGAAAGTGATTAAATAATACTATATGTGCTCTAACGCACATGCAAACATTTGGCTGAAGATATGTGTGCTTTTCTGATATCAGAGCGTGATATTCCATAGACCCACCATACGGCTCCATTATGCAGAAGGATCCACTAGAGAACTCCTGTTATGAAGCAAAGCTGAAATATCTGCCTCTTTTATGCAGGCAATATTCCATTTTAAAATGTTTTCCAATCTGGCTTAGAATAACCCCCTCTGTGAACCAAATGTGTTCGTTACCAAATATTCTCCATGGTTTCCCTCCAAGGACCGAGACAGCCTCCAGGTGTTAGTAATGACCTAATCATACAAAAGCCAGCATATTTATCTACTCTTGCCCCCAAGAAAATGTGGATATGCTTCCTTCTTAGTCTACTTTGCTTCAACAGCCTTCATACATCTGCTGATTATATATTTGTAAATCTCTCCTTTTATCTGCCCAACAGATGCATGCTGTGATGAGAAATGCCGAAGCACACATTAGAAGCAATGATGGTTATCAGCCTAGCAGAGGCTGATGGGCTTCCTCGGATCTCGCCATGGAACCAATGGAATGCCAAAAAATGATTGGCTGGGGAGCTCTTCCACATTGTCAGGAGCATTGGAAAAAGGCTGCAAGAGAATGATGAGAAAAAACCTGGAGAATGGCAAATGCTTCACTGAAGCAATCTGTTACGTGCCTCCTTGCAGAGTGGGACGCCTGGCCTGAGATCAGAGGAGAAGGAAGAGGGCTGGGAGGGGGCAAGCTAAGGAAATAGAAGCCAAGGTGAGCAGGACAGAAAGCAAAGATTTACAGCATGTATCGTAACCACACTAATATCTGGGGCTTCTCCTGAATTTAATCCAACTTCCATGATACTGAAAATTTATTATTTCCCTTATGTATTTGTGGAAAACAGACAGAAAATGAGTAAGAAAAATGGAAAGAGATGGCGGGGAGCGGGGGGACAAAAATAAAGGGAACCAGGAGTCCAATTCCTCTTTCTTGTGCTTTTGTCAGACTAAACAAAACATTTAAAATCATCAGCAGATATTGACTGATTCTCATCATTTTGGAAGTTGCTATTCCAACCTTTTAGAAAAGGACCCGGTCCTCGTGCCACTTATTGGCCAAGGTATGACATGTACTAATAGCACGTCAGGGACAATGGCCTTTCAATGACCATCAGGTAGCAGTGCTTCTAAATTGACCAATTTTGTGTGTCAGGAGGCCAGAAGACATACAATCACATAAGAAAAACACTTTAATCCAGTCATTATAAGGTAGAAGCCAAGCAGAGTGGCTGAGGTCTTTATGGGTACAGCTGTAATTCCAGCCTAGGCTCATTCAGTCAAGAAGATTGTTTCCAGTCTACTAGAAAACACTTCCAATAAGCTTGAATTACAACCTCAATATCTTCCTTTTTTTTTTTTCCAGGTTAACATGTGAAATAAAGAGATTTCCTCGGTGTCATAGTTACTTTAACTGCCTTCAAACCAGTGAATATGTTCCCCTCTAGAACAAAATAGCATTGTTTAATTCCAATCTTCTATCAGACTGGTGGTAACCAGATTGGTTTGGAATTTTCCCTTTTCCTTTACTTTTCCGCAATTGATTACTGGCCTTAAAAAGATGAGAAGATAAATTTCAGCTGCCATCTTCTATGGACATTTTCATTCATGAGTCTTTTTCTTCTTCTTCTCTTTTCCCTCACCCTCCAGTCTCCTCCTCTCCTGCTACATCAGCCAAGCTCTTACCGCACACTCACATAACTCCTGTTGTGTGTCTTTGCGACATCTAATTTGTTATGATGTATTATGCATGCAAATGTTATTGCAGAGGAGGAGTTAAGCAGAATGGCAGCTTAAAGATGCATATTTTTTTTTTTTTTTTACACTGTCACTCCCACAAAACAGCATAAAGAGATCTGGGACAACTAGATGTCATGATGCAACCATTAGAATGTCAGGATATCAAATTAAACAATAGAATCGTCCCACTGAAATCGCTTCATCTGTCATAGGCAATGAGAGTCCCAAACACAGAAGAAAGCTATCTGAAGTCAAGGCAGTTATTTGTCCTAAAATCTTCCTTTAATTTTTACATATGAAAAACAAAATGAAAATTGTGTTTTCAGCACAATACTTTTGGTGAGAAATGTACAAACCTACTTTGTCACACTATATAATTAGTTATTTTCATACCACTTAGTCTGTGAGAATTCATATTAACAAAAATGAAAACCCAAAAGCTAACTGAATAAATCTTTATGGCACCAACCACAATCTTAAAAATTAACGGATCTTACTGTGATCCTATGTCAGAAGAAGAAAACTACAATGATATGGGAAATAACTTACCTCTTACAAATCAAATTATCATAGAAGACAACATACCCATTAAAAGCTAAGAGGATGTGTTTCTTAAACTACAGTGCTAAAAAATCATCTCCAAATTATTAATTTAAGGGGCATCTGGGTGACTCGGTCAGTTACACATCCGACTTCAGCTGAGGTCATGATTTCATGATTCGTAAGTTTTAGCCCCATATCAGGCTCTGTGCTGACAGCACAGAGCCTGCCTCAGATCCTGTCTCCCTCTCTCTGCCCCTCCCCTACTTGCTTGCATGTGAGCTCTCTCTCTCTCTCTGAAAGATAAATAAACATTAAAAAAGTTTAAAGTTTAAAGAAAATTATTAGTTTAAGTTGATAATATGAACTCTAAAATAGAATCTCAAATGGAATCATTTTGTATGGAATAGATTTCAGACCATAAATTTTTATTTCAAAAAAAAAAAAATTCATTGACCTGGTGTTCACATGGCCAAAAGTAAAACCGAGCCTTCTTGACCTGGCTCTTAATCTAGAGCACCTTCCCATGCAAACCAGACCTTTCCCTTTCTCAGATGCACCGCTGCACACGTTATTTCTAGAGACTCAAAGGTATTTGGAAGATATTCACAGAAAGGGCTTTATATATAGGGAGGAAGAGTCCATAGTTGGGTACTACTTGAGCAAGAATAATGTTAATAGGTCAGTTGGCAATAAACATTTCACTACACCAGCTAACTCCATTGGCCTTAAAGTTCATTTCTGTTCAGTCATGATTTAGACATTTATGGACAGTACAAGATGAAGAAAAAGTGCTCCCTCAACACGTAGCAGAAGATGGCACTGACAACAGCAACTTTGGGATGAGTGGTAAAGCACAAACTCAGGCCTAAACTGGGGCTCGCACAATTCTGAGAAGCTGGGATCCAGCATGGAGACTGGTTCCCCCCTTTATTTCTTTCCCTCTTTTTAAAATTTATTTATTTACTTATTTGTATTTTAGGACAAAGAGTTAGTCTTATTCTTACTATTATGCTTGAAACCAGACTGACCTGACACACCTTTATAAAAATGCAAATCTTGGGAAGATTCAGACGTGCCTTGACATTGCACTGCTCTTCAAGGTTCTTGCTTAGCCTGCAAGAGAGCTCTCCATCTTACACCATCCTGGAATACAAGATGAAGGAATGAATGAATGAATACAAAGTGGAAACCAACTCACAGAGTGACCTGAACTTTCAGCATGTTTGCTGCTGTAATAACAATGAAGGAATCCATCTGGATTTCCACTTCTTTGCTACATGAACTCTCAGAAACTCATTTTCAACTTTCTTTATTCTTATCTATGGAATAAATGCTGTCCAAATTCACCATAATTAAAGGGAGACTGAGTTTGCAACATGAGATGAGATCCAGTAATGTTGGAACTTACTGTGTAGCTCAGATCAGCTTTAAAAAAGCACAGTTCAGACAATACATCAGGGCTATGGGACCGTTGTCAGCAAATTAAGGAAGTGGTGCAAAACTAAGCCACATTGGATTGGAAGGGAGTAGAAGGAGAACACAGTCTCTTGAAAGGCTGAGGATCTAAAGCAATGGACATTTCCTTGCATGACAACAGAACTGTGCCAGCTTGTCTTCTGGTTACCTAACAACCTTGCTTCCTCCTCTTAAATTCAGGTCAGTCTTTGACTTGAATTAAAGTAGGCCTTACCACCAAAATATAAATTATAAACATAGCTATTTAAGCCTTACAGATATAATGGTGGTTCTGGGCAGCAGGATGGTTCATCAGAATGCATCGCTGCAAGAAAAAGCAGCTGGGCTGGGTTATAAAAGAGTCTTTATTTCTTAGGCTCCTCTCTCAGTAGCCTTACCACTCTGGTTCCAGCTATATCCGTAGTAGCTGTTCTTAGCCATTGTGGGCCTCCTGCTAGTAAATTACTTCATTACTCTCATGGGAAGAAGGAACATCCATAAAGATGAAAATCTAATAACATGTCAATGGTAGTATCCAGAAATTTCTCCTTAATGATGTTAGCCTCTCTATGACCTGGCCTATTTATGCCTATCTCGTGATTCTCCATGCTATTCATTCTAGACTTCAGTAATGAGTAACTGATTACTACAAACAGAGTGAATGGACTATGCTACTTAACAGCTTTGCAACATTGCAACTTTGTATATGCTGTTTCCTCAGTGGAACACCACCACCCCTTGCCCCCCATCCCTCCTCCCAGCCAAATCACTTCGAAGAAGCTTTCCCTGACTCTCCAGTTAAGAGTTAACTAGCCCAGTGGTGATTTGCTTGCTGCCATGACTCCACCAGAGCCTCTACCACACTATCCTAAAACTGCTTTCGCTCCCATCCTGTACTCAGACAACTCTCAGGAGTCCAGGGTTCTCTCCATTATGCCAGATTTTTCGAAATCCAAATCATACACCCTAGGATTAAGATAGAGGGAGAAGTAAGGGAAATAGGAAAATTTTAGAAACAATCCAGCTACAACTACTTGAGGACAGGGAGAAAAGTAAAGGCAAAACATTAAAAAAAAAAATTGTACCATAAGTGCACAGAACAATGATTAAGAAGTCACAATTTTAGGCTACTATAGGTGCTGGGGTCCAAGGAGGGACCCAAGGGAGCAGGGAGGCGGGACTGAGGGAGCAACAGACCCACCCCCTGTGCACCCTCTGCCTGAGTGTAGATGAGCCAAGAAGACTCAAACTGAGCAGCTAATAAATAAAATAAAATAAAATAAAATAAAATAAAATAAAATAAAATAAAATAAAGTAAAGTAAAATAAAATAAAATAAAGTAAAGTAAAATAAAATAAAATAAAATAAAATAAAATAAAATAAAATAAAATAAAATCACAATTTTATCAGTGGTGAAAACTTGTATTTTTTTTAATTTAAAAGTTACAATTTTAAATCACACTGCCTAATGTTACTTTGAAGTCCAAGAAATATAATCCTGTATAAGTGCATTGATGGCTTCTGATATTTAACACATATTTTAGTTAGAACAGCTCTGCCACTGATATCAGCGGGGGAACAAAAGCTCTTTCCTTTAATAAATGGTAGTTGGACATCCATTTGAACAGTGTGAACCACCAGCCACCTTTAAGAATATTCATCACCTGCCTTGTTAGACTTAGATGCCATCCTATGCTGGGAGGCAAACTGGTGAACTCTGTGACTTCTCTAAGTCCTTCTTAGCCCTCTGATTTTAGTTCTTTGATTTTCTATTTATGATCTTCCAGGGCAGAGGAATGGAGTTGATTTATTCACATTAAGTCCATTGATATATTTTGAATAAGGTAGAGAGGAGGGTTTTGAGTGACTCCTCACTCATCTGAAGGTCTGTGACCCGTGAACTGCCTCAAGGCTCTCTCTTCAACCTCTCTTTGGGGTATTCCCAACCTTTTCAAGCTCTTTCTTAAGCTCTCCACTCTTTGGATGAAGATTTTATTTTCAGTATTTATGGGATAAAGTCTATCCGTTAGTAAATATGTGCCTACTTCACTAATTAACAGCTATCTCTAATAAATAAGCAAATAAAGCAGTAAGGACAGAACTTCATCAAGAACACCTCCATGTTCACTGAACATCTGTGATCTCAGTGTGTAAAGTACATAGCCCCCAGGTAACACTACCCTCTGAACCGAGTGAGCTCAAATTTTTTTTCCTGGCCCATCTGTACTTGTCAAGTAAGAGCCTGGTTCAAAAATGTGCTGCAAGAAAGGGCTTTTCTACATCGTAGAGTAGCCATTTCACATCTCCCACTCTGAACCCCTCAGACGCCCAACTGCCCACATATTTCTTTTCTTATTCCTCAAAGAAACAGCAATTCTTCTATGATTGTAGTAATTTCTCTAGAAAGGTTATTTCTTGCAATTTGAGAAGAGAGCCCCCTTTTTCCCTCCTCTGGGCTATGTGCACTTCAGAGCCAGTGGTTATGCCACGAGCGAGGTGGAGTGAGTGGCTTGTGCAGGTGGTATCACATCCTCTGAAGCTACTCAGAAAAGGAATGACATGGGTAGCACTTTTTAACAATCACCAGTTAGTTGAACAGTAGAGACAAATGGCCATATTCCTTCCCTACTCATGTAGTCAAGTTTGTTTTAGTAAATCCTATAGAGAAATAGAGCCACTTAGTTTCTTTAGAAATAACACCCACAAGCTGAAATGAAATATCACTGTTCATGAACACAATCCTTTTACAAGATGATTTTGTACTAAAGAAAAGTGTTTTGCTTTCTAACTTGTTTTTGAAAACGTAATTTGGAATTGTATAATGGAATTTTGATCAAAAGTGTGAATAAGTTTTCTGCAAGTAACTACAAACCCTTACGTGCACTCTATTTCAACAGTAATTATTTCTCTCAATCACAATGTTTTATGATTCATATTCTTACAGATAATAGAGAAAGCTACTGTGTGGCAGTACGGTTGTGAGATATCTGTCTTGACAAAACTTCTAAAACTTACATTTTAATTTTTTTTCATAAAGACATGCTAATTGAAACAAATAAATGTATTTTCCTTTTTGTTGTTTCTATATTCCAAAATGACAATGGAAAAAGTAAGTCCAAGAAAGTTAAAAAGCATTTATTAAATATCCACTGTGAATCTGGCACCAGAGTAAACGTACAAAGACAGCCTTAAAAAAAGAATTGTGCAGGGAAAGACACATTTATGTTATGGGTCACCTTTATCATCTCCACTAATGCTGGTAAAAATAAGCAATGTATATTAGTTATTATAATATGGATGCTGTAGCAAACCAAATGCCAAATTTCATGGCTTAACCCAATAAAATTTATTTCATGACTCACATAACAGTCTAATTCCGCTGTCCCTGGTGAGCATGCAGCTTTCTACATTTTCATTTACACACAAAGGCATTTCATATTGTAGCTGTGCCTTCTTGTAGGGTCTTGGAAGGGTCCTCAGGCAGCCAGATGATGGGGAAAGGCAAGAAAGATCATGTACAAGAGAAGTTTAAGGATCAGGTCTGAAAGTTGTGCCTATCACTTCTGCTGCTTACTTGCCCTTAGATAGAATTGGGTTACATGGCCACATCTCACTGCAAGAGAAGGACAGAAAATGTAATATAGCTGTGTGCCCAGGAAGATGAAGGAAAGGATTTGATGAGCAGCTAGCCACAAAATGACTTCATAGAAAGAACAGTGGGTGGAAATCAAAAGGCAGAATTTTAGACTTTGCAGCACTTAGTAGTAGTGTGTGACGTAGGATAATGTTTTGATAGTTTGGGGCCATAATGTTTGCATAAATTAGTTAGTTAGGCATGATATTCTGATCCTGCGCCAGGAAAGTATAAGAATAAATTTATGGAAGCACAGTGAAGTTAGGTGGAAATTAAAATATAGTTGCTGCAAACTGGAAAATGCTATCATAAATCTGCTTAAAACATACCTTATCAGGGTACCTGGGTGGCTTAGTCGGTTAAGCATGTGACTCTTGGTTTTGACTGACATCATGATCTCAGGCATTGAGATCCTAGGATCAAGCCTCGCGTCAGGCCCCACACTGACAGCACGGAGTCTCTCTCTCTGCCCCTCCCCTGCTCACACATGTGCGTGTTCTCTCTCTCTCTCTCTCTCTTAAAATAAGTAAAAAAATAAGATTTAAAACAAAACAAAACATACTTCCTTAACAGCTTTATTGACATATAATTGACATACCACACACTTCATGTGTTTAATGGATACAGGTTAAGTTTTCACACTCACACACACACACACACATAAAAGCATCACATCAAGAGAAACATATCTTACACCCCCAAAAGTTTTCTCTTGCTACATTGCTATCTTCCATACCCTATCCATCCATGCCCCATTTCTAGGCAACCACTAATCTATTTTTTGTCACTTTAGATTAGTTTGCCTTTTCCAGAATTTTACACAAATAAAAACAAAGTCTTTTTTTGACCGACTTCTTTCATCTATCATAACTGTTTTTGGGATTTATCCATATTGTTGTATATATCAACGGTTCTTTCCTTTTGATTGTTGAATATTCCACTGTATGTATATAACACGATTTGCCTATCCATTTACCTGTTGGTGGATATTTGGATTTTTTCCAGGTTTTTGCTATTACAAATAAAGCAGCTATGAACATGTGTACACAAATATTCCTATGGGGATATGTTTTCATTTTGCTTGAGTAAATACCTGAAGCTGGAATGCCTGGATCGTATTGTCCTCTGGTTCTTCTTTCTACTTTTTCTGCCTTCTTTTGGGTTAGTTGATCGGTTTTTATGATTCTGTTATATCTATTCTATTGAATTATTATTTGTGTCTCTTTTAACCATTTTTGTGGGTGCTATAGGGTTTTTCAATATGCACTTTTAAACTATCTGAATCTATTTTCAAATAATATACCACTTAAGTTGTAATGTTATGATTTATAAAAATACATCCCAAATCGCTCCCTGATATTTTTTGCACCACTGTTATTTTTAAAACATATACACTAAGCACACATTATAAGTCTTTCTGACTTAACAACCAGGATCTCTTAGAGACATCAAGCTATAACAAAAATAGAAGTTTCATTTTACCTTAGTTTATTCATTTTTCAATATTCCTCAGTTTTTCTGATTGATATCATAATACTTCTGCCTGAAAAACCTCCTTAAAAAAACATAATAACCTGCCTCCTTTGATACACTATGTAGAATAGGTCTACTAGAAACGAAGGCCCTCCACTTTTGTGTGTCTGAGAAAGTATTTTTCCTCCACTTATAGAAAATACCTCTGCTGGGCATAGAATTCTGGGCTAACATGGTTTTTTGTTGTTATTGTTTGCTTGTTTGTTTCTTCGTTTTAACAGGTTTTTGTTTTTCTTCTGTCAGCATTCTAAAGATATTACTTGTCCTCTTGCTTCCGCGATTTCTGATGAGAAGTCTGGTGTATTTATTATCTCATCCTACCATACGTAATGTATCTTTTTCCCGCTGACTGCCTTCAAGTCATCTTTTGTATTTCATTTACAGTGGCTTAAATATAAAATGTCTGGTGTGGTCTTATGATATTTATTCTACTTCATGTTCTCTCATCTTCTTGGACTGGTTTGCATATCTGTCAATAATATTAGAAAACTTTCTTCAAATATTTCTACTGCCCCATTCTCTCTCTTTTCCTTCTGGAATTCCAACTATGCCTCTATTATACCATTTGATATTGTCCCACAGCTCTTGTATGCTCTATGGTGTTTGACTTCTTAATCCCCCAACTCTTTGTACTTTCTGTTTCAATTTGTGTTATCTGTTGCCTTCTCTTCAAGTTCACTAATTCTTTTCTTGGCTGTATCAAGTCTACTGATGAGCCCATGAAACACATTCTTCATCTCTATTAGCCATGTTTCTCACTTCTTGTGCTTCCATTTGATTTTTCCTACTTCCTATTTCTTTGTGGATATTACCCATCTGATCTTGCACTGCAATCTAATTTTTTCCATTAAAATTCTTAATATATTAATCATATTTAAAATTCTTGTCAATGAGGGCATTAAGGAGGGCACTTTTTGGGATGAGCACTCAGTGTCACACGTAAGAGAGGAATCACTGGGTTCTACTCCTGAAGACAAGACTACACTGTATGTTAACTAACTTGAATATTAAAAAAAAAAATTCTTGTCAAAGAGTTTCAACATCTGTGTCACAACTGAGTCTAGTCCTAGTGATTGATTTGTGTCTTCAGAATGTTTTCCCATGTCTTTTTGGATGCCTCACAGTTTTTTGTTGTTATTGTTGAAAGCCAGACATCTTGTGTAGGACAGGAGATATTGAAATAAATATTTTTAAGCTTGGAAATAAGCAGAGTTTTTGTTTGTTTGTTTGTTATTATCATTATTATTATTATTATTATTATTGCCAATTAGTGAAGGGTTTATGATGGTCTAGTCAGGAGTTGAACTGTGTTTGAGATTTGTTGTTGCTATGATGAGTCTCGGTTCACCACAGAATTCAAATTCCCTGAGTGATACCTTGGGTTTAGAGATGGGATGGTTGCCAAGGAAGGTTTTAAAGTGTTTGCTCTCCCCTTGGTATTAGTGCTGTGTTTTCTCATTGCACTTCTCCCCAGATAGAATCTATTCTTTGCAGCTCTCTCAGCTATATTCCACTGTTATTTTTACTCAACACTTGTTTGCCTTAATTCTGGGTGGACAGTGTCTATGAGCCCAGCTAGTGTCCTTCATAAGAAAGGACACTGCCTCTCTTCTTATTGTAATGTTGAAACTGGAACTTATTCTGTTCCTCCTCAAGTGATGTTTTTAAAAAAACTCCCTCTTCCAAATTGCAGTGGGTTCCCACCAGTGCCCTAAAGCAACACATTTGTGTTGTTCTTTACCACCAACGCCCACCCTCAAAGGTTAATTAAAGCTTTTGATCAGAAAGGGAAATAGGAAAAATAGTTCTGGGTAGAGTTATGGCAGTGACTGTCTTTCCTTTCTCCCAAAGAGAACCATGAGAAAACCTATCTCAGGCCTCTTCCCATCATCCATCTTAGTGCCTTGTGGGGCTAAGGCTTTTCTTCCAAGAGTGTGAGAATGTTGTATTATCTGAAGTCCTCAGGAGCTTTTTCACTCTTATTCCAGCCCTCATTCCATCTTTAGCAATTTGTTAACAATTTTTAGCTATATCCTCTTACCACCTTTTAAACAGCCAGTGGTGTCTGCCCCAGGTAAACAAATGCTTGGATCCTATTTCTCTCTCTAGTTGCCTCACTACTCCCAATAATTCACATTTCAATTCTCTGGCAAATTCAAGAAGCATCATTAATTTGCAGTTTGTATTTTCCTGTTGCATGTTACATGTCCCTATTATTTCCAAGTCTCTCCATCTCTAAGCTGAAATAGAAGCTGACCTGGTTATAAAATTCTTCCTTGGCAGTTATTTTTCTTTCAAAATGTCACTCCACTATCTTCTCACTTGCATTGTTTCTAAAGAGAAATCTGCCTCAATATTTATTTTTTTGTTCCTCTGTAGATCACAGAAATCATCTGGCTGTCCTTAAGATTTTCATTTTATCACTCATTTTGAGTAAACAGGTTATTTTGTTCCTTAGTACAGTTTTCTACTTGGAGTTCATTGAGCATCACGGATCTGTGGGTTTGTAGTTTTCAGCAACTCTGGAAAGTTTTGCCATTATTTCTTCAAACATTTTCTGTCCTCCTGTCTTTCAGGATTCCAATTACATATGTGTGAGGTTGCCAGAGAAGCTGTCCCCAGTTTCCTAACGATCTGATTTTTTTGTTGTTTTCTTTGAGTCTTCTCCATTTCTGTTTTTCATTTTGGATAGCTTCTGCTACTAGATCTGAAAGTTCACTAATCATTTCTTCTGCAATGTCTTATCTATCATTAATCCTATCCAGTGTATCGTTTCATGTCAGACATTAGAGTTTTCATCTCCAGAAGTTTGATTTGGGTCTTTTTTGCATCTTCCATGTCTCTATATAACATTTTCAATTTTCCTCTGGCTTTTTGAATATATGGAGTACGATTATAATAATTGTTTTAATGTCCTTGTCTGCTAATTCTAACCTCTGTTTCAGAGTTGGGCTGCTTTTCATTGATTAATTTTTCTCCTCATTACGTATTTCATTTCCCTGATCCTTCTCATAACTGGTAATTTGTTGATTACATGCCAGAAATTGTAAATCATACTTTGTTAAGCACTGGATATTTCTATTTTCCTCTAAACTTCTTGAGCTTTCTTCTGGGATCTAGTTAAGTAACTTGGAAACCGTTTGATCCTTCTGGGTCTTGCTCCTAAGATTTGTTAGGCTGAAGTATAAACAGTAGTCGATGTCTCATTTTTCCCCTCTGCTGAGGCGAGACCCTTCTGAGTATTTACCCAATTCTCTGAATTACATGATTTTCCAGTCTGTCTGGGAAATAAGCAATATTCTTGGCCTAGTGTGAGCTCTGACTACTGTTGCTTTTAATGCTATCAGCTAGTTCTTCGCTTGGCCTCCAGTAGTTTCCTCACACATATTTGCTGAACAGTGCCTTCCTAATTACTCAAGAAAGACCCCCTACAGATACCTACAGGTTTTTTTTATTTGGTTGGTTGGTGAGTTTTTGGGCACCTCAGTCTCCCAACACTCCCAAACAGCTCCTTTACCCCCAAATCAAGAAGTCTACCATACATTGCCTAGAGTCCCCATCCAGGTACTGCAGCCTGGAAATCCTCTGGTACCAATAAGCTGGGATAATTATAAAACTCACCCCATATGTAACCTGATTCTTAGGAATCACTGCCCTTCATTCTCTAATGTTCAAGTTCTTGAAAACTCTATATTTTGTCTACTTTCTCAGCTATTTCAAGTGGAGAGGATAAATCTGATGTCCTATTACTCCATCTTGATTGAAAGCAACAGTCTTAAAACATATTTTAATACACAAAATATGCTGAACTCTTACAGAATACAGAACTTCCTCATTAGAAACAACCATGGCATAAAGTGCTCCTGGTAAAATAGTGATATGGTGTAGTTTTAGCATTTACACTAGATGGATGAGATTGTTTTTTTTTTGTTTGTTTTTTTTTCTTCTACTCAATATCCATTCCCTTTTTCCTATGACATTACATCAAAACTTCTTTGGAGATTCTGCCTTTCTGACTAGTCCATGTGGTTTATTTGGGACTCCATTCCTAGTTTCAATAATTCAATAACTGAAAAATAGTATTTCAGTGTATTTTACATTTATGTGTGTGTGTATTATAAAAATGAGGTTAAGTAAATCTTCATTTGCTTAAGAACCATTTGTATTTCCCTTTCAATGAACTGTCAGTTCATATTCTGGGTCCAAACTTCTTAACATTTTCTATAAGCACTCTCTGTAGTTGAGAGATTAACCCATTTGTCTCATATACTAGTTACATTGACTAATTGCTTGCTCATTAAGTTTTACCTTGGGTTAAGACATTTATTTATTTATTTATTTATTTACAGCAGATGATCTTCATTTTTATATAGGAAACCTTTTCTTTT
The DNA here is from genome assembly GCF_023721935.1 of Panthera uncia. Taxonomy (NCBI): domain Eukaryota; kingdom Metazoa; phylum Chordata; class Mammalia; order Carnivora; family Felidae; genus Panthera; species Panthera uncia. Next base: position 36,970,053 of record NW_026057585.1, read on the forward strand.
TTGACTTCTACATTTTCCATAATAGTTAGACTTCATATTCCTATGAAGGATTTCCAATGTCTTATTTTAGTACTTTTATTGTTTTTTTTCTTTATTGTTTTCTTACATGCTTACTGTTTTCTTTTATTAGTTTCTACAATTTGTTAACAATTTTCCCCAACTATTCCAGCCATGATGGATTGTTTTTGAATTCTTCCAGCAATGATTGGCTCACCTCATTTATTATTTGCGTTCTTAGTATTTTTGTATTATGGTGTTTCATGTTTGTCATGGTCCCAGGCTAAACTATGAGCTCAGTGACAACACGGATCACAAATTGTCTTTCTTCATGAACACAAAGTCCTAGTACAGTGCTAAACACAGACTATAACCCGCCAAAGAATAGTTGTTGATGCCAAGGTGTAAAGGAAGGTATTGTGTTCTCCATCTTATTAATTCCTCAGCATTTTTTAAGCGGTGTGCTTCTAATCATTGCTCAATTAATAATTTTAGAAAAAGTGGCTATCTGTTTAACAATTAAAAATGTGCTTTCTTTGTGCTACAATAATTTAAAAAATCTAATAGCATATACATTTGACATATGCATAATATGGAATGATAAATATACAATTTATAACAACAGTATTCTTGCCATAATTCAATGGACTTTACATGGTTTAATTTCAACTTCACAATGACTTCAACAGTGACTTTTCCTATGATGATATTCTAATTTCTTCAAGGTATGACACAATCTTATTTGATGCCTATGGTTTAAAAAATAATTTTCATCATATTTCTTGAACTCCTGATTTTCTAAATATTGTATATCTTAGGCAAATTAATTTCCTGAACCCATTCCCCTAGCTATACATGGAAATAATAAGATCTTTGTTCAAAATTCAAGAATTAAGAAGTGAAGAAGAAAAAGAAGAAAGAAAAAAAAACCCTGAAACTAAAATGCTAGTACACAGCCTGGCATATAGCCAATGTTCATAAAATGTTATTATCATCATTATGAGTATCTCTTCATCTTTGTTCCATGTTCTTTCTTTCAGTTTTTTTTATCATCTTTCACATGTGTGATTCCTTTCCTTTTTTTCTACCTTTCTTCCCTTTTTTTATTATTCCTATTGTTTTTTCTTTAATATGCTCACTTGCTCCAATCTTGTGTTAACTTCATGCTTCTACTGTGAGTACAATTCCTCACTTCATCAGACATCTTGAAATATTTGGTAACATGATGGGCTCTACTTAAATGCCCAGTTTTAATTTATTTTTACCTGTATTAGGTAAGTATTACTTCAAAGATGCTCAACAAATATAAGCACCCAGCATGAGCACTGAGTGCCCATTCTCCAGATGCAGGAGATGCAACCCTCTTCTCCTCCACCATGCACTCCTTCCCTTACACATTCCCCTTTCTCCCGTAGCTCCATCACAGAACTAAGCGGGGAAAATTGTTCCCAGTGTAAAAAAGTACCATAAAGGGGCGCCTGGGTGGCGCAGTCGGTTAAGCGTCCGACTTCAGCCAGGTCACGATCTCGCGGTCCGTGAGTTCGAGCCCCGCGTCAGGCTCTGGGCTGATGGCTCGGAGCCTGGAGCCTGTTTCCGATTCTGTGTCTCCCTCTCTCTCTGCCCCTCCCCCGTTCATGCTCTGTCTCTCTCTGTCCCAAAAATAAATAAAAAATGTTGAAAAAAAAAATTAAAAAAAAAAAAAAGTACCATAAAAAGGCACCTCAGGTCTGCCATGCCACAAGCGTAATGTGGAGCTTCTTGCCACTTTTCACAGGGCCTTACCTGCCACTTCTGAAATGATGAAATTATTCATCATCTCGAATAATGAATCATCAAAGTAAACTACCATTTATTGGATGTTTGCTACTCACCAAGCAATATTCTAAGAGTTTTATGAGTGTTGTCTCATAGAATCTTTGACAACACATTCAGATAGATATTATGACCTACTTGCACAGACTTGGAGATGTTAAGTAAGTTACCCCAAGGTCATAGAGCTGGAAGGTGGCAGGCACAGTTGAACCCAGACACATATGACTCCACAATCTATGCATTCTGCTCCTAACCCCGATCCTACCCTTTAAGAAAAGGAAGTACATTCACCATGTCACTTGACATTTTTCCTCTCAAAACAAAAAACCTAGTGTGAATGACAGAGTACTGAAGAATTGGCTTCGAACCTGGAAAATGCCTAAGAAATAGCCAATCACATGACCTCTGAACCACAGGGAGATATCACAGAACAAGTTAAAAAAAGAAATGCTTCAGTGAAACAAAATTTCCAAGAGGGACTGAAAATGCTCTTTCGATACACTACGATATTTTACTAAGGGTACAGTATATTTTCTCTTCAATCTTGAAGTGGAGAAAATGTCAGCCTTGCTTTCATATTTCTTTAAGTTCAGGATGGTCAAATATTGAACTTTAGACCCTCTCAACTGATAAGGTTTCAGTATCTCTTGAACTCCTTTTATCGTATGAACAAAATGAATTTCTATTGTCTGTTGTTTGTTCTAAACTCCTGCCTGCTTTTTTTTTTAACTCTGTTTTTAAATTAGTAATTTTCACTACCTCATGCAATCTTCTAAATTACTTTTTAGAGTGCTGGCTATTAATATTTTAGGTAGCTTTGATGTTTTACTTTATAGTCTTCAATTTTATTTTACATTTCACAGGTTCCTAGTTGCAAATAATCCTACAGGCAATTTTCTCACACTGCAACTATTCCTTGAAAGATATGCTAATGCAGCACGACACTTGCAATACTGGGGGTTAAGTTAATCACCCAAAATGAGTTGTATTACTGTCAGCAGTGTATAAAGACATCCCATAGTGAATTACAAGGAAGGCTAGCTTTAAAGCTGCATTTCAAAAAATACCCAAAGCTAGAGATGAACAAAAATAAGCATTTATTTCAAAGTCCATTGAGCTAAAGAATCAAACATTTGTTATTTCTGGTCTCAAAGTTACCCAATATAAATAAAGGGATTCATATCCTTTTCAAAATTTAATTACCAGGAAACCCTTTACAGATTGCACACTCTGGGCCAGACAAACACTGCAAAGCAGTTTCTATCTTCATATGTGTCTACAGAAAAAGGAAGAAATCACTAGTTTGCTCTCTGTTGAGCTGAACCACATGTCATCTCTAAAAACCGGGGGAGCAAATTGCCCTCCTCTCTTCCCTCAGTGAAAGGGATGCTCATGGCAGCATCACAATCTAAACATGACTTGGTCAGAAATCAGGAGGCAGAAGGTTGTGCATGTATTCATCTATTTCTTTCCAGCATGCAGCCTTTATCTGTGTTTTATGCATAGGTTAAATAGGAGACTCAGGACCTGCCAGTTATGTGACACTTTCAAATCTTTGAAATCCCAGTCACTTCAATACTATTTTGTATCAATCTCATAACAGTAAAGACGCACCCCCAACCACCCTAATTTCTTGCTTCCAACATTCCTGACTTTGTTCTTGGGGGAAATTACCAATACTTTGCTCCCATGCCCAATGCAGAGCCCCACTGCAGCTCCATTTTCTCTATGCTCTCACACATACAGTGCTAAGGGCAGCCATCACTGCCAGCCTTGATTCTGATCAGCAGCATCACACACATTGCTACAGTGTTTTTTTCATAGAGGCGGCCGATTAAGGACTTTCAGGGAGCCTTAATCCTTTCTTTCAGAAGGGTACTTCTCAGCAGACTGGTTGCTCAGAGGCCAACTGAGGTAGAGTTCTGAGCTGCATTTTAAAACAGCAGCAAGTCTGCACTTAAAATGATCTAGATTTTTCTTTTCTGCCTTGCAAAAATATTGAAATAAGATTTAGTTACACTGTTGTGATACGCATTTTTATGAGAGAAGAAATATATTGTGAAAAGCACGTTACTTCACTTGAAAAGATCAAGAGAGTGGGGAAGGAATAAAGGTTTACCAGGAACATAGTATTTATTTGCCATGCATATTTGATATGAGTTCATTAAATACGCAATAGAAGTGTCAACATAGAGTGCTGTTTAGATCAAGCTATGAAAACAAACTGCCCTGGTATTAACATTGGAATATACTAAGCTGTGGTTAAATATAAGCCTATTTACTATACGGTAAAGAAATATTTTATTGACTGTTGTTAAATAACCATCTATTTAGCCTAATTGAATTTACCCCCCCCCTTTTTTAATAAAGACTGATGGATCGAATACTATGACAGTGTGCTTGGCACTTTTACATGCCATCTCTGCTATTTCATGGATTTTTCTTTTCTCACCCATTGACATTCAATAATTAGCAATTATCACCAGTCCGTGCCTAATTTGAGAGTATTTTCTCAGTCTCACTGGACCACTGCCAAAGCTATCTCCAGTGAGGAAGCAAAGAGCAGAAGCATCTCTTTAAGAAACACTTGCTGTAAAACTGAAGTACGTCTGACTGCACCACAGCATGAAAATCCACTCACTGGCACAAGTAAGTGTTTCATAAGACAGAGTAGACTCATTTGAGTCTCTTCTGGGATTTGAATTTAAACATAGATATTTTGGATTAAAACGCAGATACCTCGGGCAGAAGTAGAAGGCTGGGTAGTCTTCCTGGCACATTGCCTTCCTGACGATCATTAACATAATGCAAAAGTACGAAGATAGGAGACTATTATTATCCTCGTGTCTCATGCAATATGCAGGAAAGCTAAACCTTCTGTAATTAATACTGACCCTTCCTTTACTGGTAGCTCTCATACCAATTTTTAGGAAAGAATATCAGAAGAACAAATGCATACTTAAAGTTGTAAAAACCCAGGCTTTTGCCTTACAAAGGATTTCTGCCGCTGTTCTGACCTTGATCGTTTAGGGCAGTAGAAATAAAGGTCATGAGTACAGATGTTGCTATCAGGATATATAAACACTTTACAAACATAAGGGAAACATCAAGACTTATTCAAACTAATTGATAAGATGTTTGAACTAGGTAGTCAAATGCCATTTCCTTGATTAAAGTTAGTAGTGCAAAAAGTACACTCATCAAATATTCTTAATTTTAATGTTGTATTTTTTGGTTGTTTGTTACTTTGTGATTTCTGAAGCACCTATTAACAGAGTTGTTGATGTGAAGTCTGAGATGGTAAGTTTTAAATTATTTTTAAATTTAATGGCAGTGTATATTCTTTGCCTTCCTCTCCTTAGCCTTTTAGTTGAAAGCGTTTGAATGTATAACTATTTTTCAAGGTTCAAGATTCAAAAGAAATGGGTATAAACTCTAAAATTGTCTTCCAATTGTATTGCTGGAATAGTGGATTCGAATTACCTGGTTTCAGTTCTCTGTCATTCTTTTTAAATTATTTTTTGCAAATTTCCTACCGCCACCTAGCCTAATTCCAGGTAAGGAGTTTCATGTCATAGTTGGACTCTGATAAACATGACAATTAAAGTATCAAGGTCCTCCCTCTAGAGGGAAAAACAGGGTTTTCATATGACTAGGCAACATACAATTTTCCCCAGTGATTTCAACCAAGTCATTTGTTACTTTGTACAAATATCACTTTAGATAAATGCAGACAAAAACCACTTCATTTAACTTTTTTTTTTCTCTTCGGGACCACCTCCCGCTTAAAATTTTAGCTAACAAGTGAGACCAACAATCAGCTAAGTTGGTCTCAAATTAGTTAGCTCCTGGTAAGTCTTAATGTTTTTGTTCATATTTTAGTTGATACAACACTGAATACAGAAATTCACTTCATTAATGAAAAATTGGTCAATTGCTGCAGAGCTCTCAAATGCATTGTTGTGAATGTTCAGTACATTGAGACTGGCAGGTGCCAAGGAACTGTACAAACTCACAACTTGTCCGCTGCACCTGCTTCTGCCTTCCTTTCCCAACATTTGGTGGGTCTGCCTTTTGCTCTCAACAGTAGCATTATTAATTCAGCCAACCAAGACACAAACCCCAAAGTCATCTTTGACAACTCTTCCTCCCTAGCTTCCATTTTGCTGCCTGCAGTACTTCTCCT